>NC_079529.1:11449223-11749223 GCF_003711565.1 Takifugu flavidus
ATCGGAAAATACATCAAGAATATTTCTTACATATAATAAACGCACACAAGCTGCCTGTTTCTAATCGATAATCAAAGAAGTCTAACCCACCTGTGGGACGCCGACGTGTCCACGCAGGTACACACTGCTGCCTAACGGAGTGCTGCAGATCGCTGGCCTCCAGCAAACAGATCGCGGGTTGTTTCGCTGCGTGGCCTCGAACATCGCCAACACTCGCTATAGCCACGAGGCCCAGCTGTCAATTACCGGTATGATTGAAGCATGGCACAGAAAATCCACAAAGAACCCCCAACAGCGCTAACCATGCTCTCTGGTTCTGATCCAGCCGCGGGCTCTCCAATCTATCGAGAACCTGTGATCCTGTCGGGACCGCAGAACCTCACCATCAACGTCCACCAGACCGCCATCTTAGAGTGTATTGCCACAGGAAACCCACGTCCTATTGTCTCCTGGAGTCGCCTTGGTAACCCAAATTCTACCACCTCATGTTATCCATTGATCATTGATCAGAAGTATGTCAGCCAGTAACTCTGTGTGTGTGTGTGTGTGTGTGTGTGTGTGTGTGTGTGTGTGTGTGTGTGTGTGTGTGAGACAGATGGGCGCTCGATCGGGGTGGAGGGAATCCAGGTGTTGGGGACAGGTAACCTAATGATCTCTGACGCCACCCTGCAGCATTCTGGAGTTTACGTTTGTTCAGCAAACCGACCAGGAAGTCGATCCAGACGAACGGCTCTGGGCCGACTGGTGGTTCAAGGTACCGCACCAGTACACAACCTACTGGCAACACAAACGAGTGATTGTATATGGTAGAACACACATTTTAGCATGATGAAGTAAGGGACTGTATGTGTCGAAGTGTTATACGTACACACACACACACACACACACACACACACACACACACACACACACACACATGCACAATCATCACAACATCATCAATTCTATCATTTTATTACATGATTTTCTTTATTAAAGATACAAAATGGTGAACCTCTAAAAACCTCCACACATTTGAGAATCTTAATTTGCTGAGTTCTGATGAAGTGTGTGTGTGTGTGTGTAAATGCACACAGACAGAAAGACACACAGTCCCTTAGAGAGAGAGAGAGAGAGAGTGATGGCGGTACACACATACTCATTGTGTGTGTGTGTTGACAGATGAGTGAATTAAGTCCTTATTGTTAAGTGGAACTCTTCAGATGCTAATAAGTATTCTAATAGAACACACACTCTTTGTTTCTCTCTCTCTCTCTCTCTCTCACACACGCACACACACACACACTGAGCTTATGTGCATTTCTAAGAAACAAACAGGCTCCGTGTGTCACATGAAGTCAGAAATAATCAACATATAATTATCAAATGTCTAGTTTTGGTTGATAGATTTTGCTGTGTGTCTGCATTTGTGTGTATCTGTTTTACACGTAACTTGCAGTGTGCAAACACTTATGTCTCCAAATCATTCTTATTTTCATTCTGATGTCACCCTCCCCCGTAACCCCTGACCTTTGACCCCCACCCCATTCAGGGGTTGCATGAGGTGACAGACGCTCTTGTTTATTGTGATCTCCGTGGAGACGAGGCTAGACAACACCTGCTCATCTGGGGGAGGGAGTCAGGATTTTCTCACACATCTGACTTCATTCATGGGGCTTCCATATGATCATAGAAATAAATAAACATGTTTAAATCATCAGTGCATGATTGTTTATTTGAAATTGGTTAAAATCAAAATCAAGTCAAGGAGTGTTTAAAACTAAAGAGCTGGAACATTTAAGGGAACAAAGGAGATGACGTTGTAGCACTTCATTGTCCTCTTCTTCTGTCCAGCCCCTCCAGAGTTTGTCCAGTGGCCACAGTCTGTGTCCCGGCCAGCAGGTAGCAGCACCGTCTTCAGCTGCACAGCGTCCGGGGTCCCAGAACCTCACCTCATCTGGCTGAAGAATGGAAAACTGCTGACCCCCGGTGGAAATGTGAAGCTCACAAATGGAAATACGTAAGAAATGGATCGTGATGGTGATGGGGGGTGAAAATCCCAAAGCAGCAATCTGCTCAACAGTTCTCTGCTCTCTGTCTCCCCCTGCAGGACACTTGCCATCACCCACATCACCCCGGAGGATGAGGCCATCTACCAGTGCATCGCAGAGAACAGTGCTGGCACCAACCAGGCCAGCGCTCGCCTCGCCATCAGTCAGGGGTCTGATCTTCCAGAGGCCCCTGCAGGGCTCCAGCTCACGGCCCTCAGCTCCAGCAGCCTCCAGCTTACCTGGGACCAACCGGCAGCAGACACCAGCCAGCAGATTATTGGATACGTCCTGCACATCCGACGACTTGGGGGTTAGCTGTGATGTTTGATTGGTGTTTTAGGTCCTTCTGATCTTCATGGTTTTAGCCCATGGCTCCTCCCACATCTGCCAGCCAGATGTTAACAGTTGCTCAGTCTGAAATCCTTCACTGATCTCTGCTTTGTGAAGGTGCTTTTCTGCCCAATTAATTATTAATCAAAAATCCACCTCATGTCTAGCGTCTCCTGCCACCCCAAGGGATGATGGGATATAGATAGAGTGCACCCTAGTTAGTGCACTAGTTTGGGTATAAGTTTGTAACCTGTGGTCTCCTCAGAACCAGACAGTGCAGAGCTGCAGGAGGCCATCAGTAAGACCACGTTCAGGCAGCAGGTCAACAACCTGGATGCAGCCACCACCTACTCTGTCTTCCTGAAGGCTTATTCTGCCCTGGGGGGAAGTCAGCAGTCCAGGACCATCATGGCCACAACCAAGGGAGGCGGTAAGTCCATTGAAACAGCGCCATCCTGGAAATGTCTTCATGCTGTCCACCTGAACACTTTTTTTTGTCCAATGTTTTCAAAGTGTCTCCATTGCTCTGTCCTGTCTGTCCCTATAGTTCCCAGTTCTCCCAGTTTCTTCACAAAGGTCCTAAATCAGACGGCTATGCAGGTGTACTGGGAGCTGCCCAGTCGGCCGGGGGCGTTGGAGGGCTTCAGACTGGAGTACCGAGGGGTTTCCAACCCTCAGGTCCATGGGCAGGAGACATTTCCCGCCCATATTAACACCCACACCATCTCAGACCTGGGTCAGTGTTTTTTGCGACAGCAGCAGCAGCTAATGCGCTTTACCTACCTGATGTTCGTGCATGTTTGATGCTAATCATTGAAAGGGCAAGGGGTCAGGGGTTAAAATAGGTATTTCAATTAGCTAGAACAAAGAACCACCTTAAGTTCGGCTGTTTTGGTTTCCAAAATGCTAATGATCGTGATGATACCACTTAGGCTAGCCAGGGATTGTTGGCTGAAGAAAATTAGCTACAAAGGTAATTAGGACTTTCCACTTCCTGCAGAATCAGCCGCAGTTTATGAGATCCAGCTGGTGGCCTTTAACGGCAATGGAGACAGCCCAGTCAACCGGCGTCTGGTGTCCCTGACAACGGGGAAAAATGGTCCAACAGGTATGACCTTTGACCTTTCTCTGACATCCATAGAACATATAGAAACAGTTGAATATGACTTGTTGTTTTTGTGCCAGCTGATTCCAGCTGTAACTGCAGCCAGTCTGATGGTTCCATGTCGACGCTACTTATTGGGCTTCACAGCGGCCTCGCCTGCATCCTCTGCTGCCTGCTCTTCATCCTCCTGGGGTACAAACGTCGGTGAGTTCATCGTCGTCCTCCTTCTCATCACTATCCTCCTCCTCCTCCTCCTCCTCCTCATCCTTCTCTGTGCTCAGACTCTTCTGCAGGAAGGAAATGAACTGGAAAAGTCCCCCTACTGTTACTGGTCTCAGAGGTTCTAAAAGTTGTCCAGCTGAGAGTATTGAGCTGAATCAGGTCACACACACACTCACACACACAGAAGTCCCAGCAAAGCCAACCATTACTCCGCCTACTACAACCAAAATAGGAGGTGCCACATCATGCACTATTCACTAATGGTATTTTTATTTGCTCCGCCCACAGAGAGGTGATGCCTCCCCTCAGCCAGTGATGGTCATGATTCAACCTGAAACAAGTAGAGGATAAATACTCCATAGATCCTTGTCCCACCACTTCCTGCTCCTCCTCTCATGCCTGCTCCCCCTCACACCCCTGCGGTGGTCTCCTCTTTGACAGCTTTACACAAGCTTGAACGTCTGCTGAGGCGTTTCAGGACCCTATGATACTATACCACAACAGAAGGGGACTTTTCTGATGTCCGTTAGCTTTCACAACAATTGTAGACGATTTCCTGTTCAGAAGAAAAAACCAAAGTTGATTTTTGTGCCCTGTTAGTCACATGACTGTGATGTCCTGGCATCTGGGATACCTCCTGTTGAAACCAAAAGTCACTGATGTCAGGATCATCAGGCCTTCCCCCACTCTGACTGGAGACTGGTCTTCAGAGGGTTCATCGTGTGGTCCTCTGAGGTCCAGAACCAAAGGGATTTTCTGGTCAGGTGGACATACACAAGCTGACTTCTTTCAGTATTTGATAGTTTCAACATTTCCTCAAGTAAAAAAACTAGTGGAGGTCACCTGACAGAGCTGTTGACCATTCCTCATCTTGCTCCTCCCTCATTTGTCTCACCCCCCAAAGTCTTTACATCCAAAGACAGTAAACTTGGACAAAATGTCAGACACCTGAGAAGGTCTTCTGGCAGGTGGCTCTTGGCCTGTTGCTCAAGCTAACCTACCTCAAAACCAAAAGGCTTTTCAGGAACCACTGTGCCTGTGTCCCATCAGCCTGGAAGCCCTTAAATCCACAATGTGACAGGTGTGGATCCCAGAACCACAGAAGTACTCAGCTCATGCAGTTCTGAGGGTTCAGGATCTGCAGGTGGACCATGAACCAAGGTTCCAGGTTATAAAACTCTGTAACAAAATGATCCAGAACTTTTCTGGATTACCCTCCTGATGTCTGGTCTTGTTCCTCCTGACAACCCTTTAGGTCCCCCTGAGAGGAACCGTTCTGAACAGATATGAGCACTGGAACTTTTGTAGGCCCTCACTTCTTGTTGGGTTGTAGAATAATAATTAGTATTTCTGTGGATAAGTCGTTTCTTATCAGCAGCCAAATATTCTCTCAAAGCTGAACAAGGTCCAAAGAAAAAGCCTGTTTTTACTTTGTTACAAAGATCAAAGCAAACCAAAACTTTCCTGATTCACATTTTCTTTTGTAAAAAGTGGAAAATATTTTTATAGAATTTAACGTGAAAGAACCAAATAATGAAGACTCACAAGTACTCACAAGCAGACCCTGCAGTACTACAGTAGTAATACTGCATTCACTGCAGCGATACCTCTCAGTAATAACGCTACATGCACTGCAGTAATAATACCACATGTACTATAATAATAATACCACATGTACTATAGTAATAATACCACACATGCTGTTGTAATAATACCACAGATGCTGCAGTAATAATACCACAGACGCTGTTGTAATAATACCACAGATGCTGCAGTAATAATACCACAGATGCTGCAGTAATAATACCACACTTGCTGCAGTAATAATACCACAGATGTCGTTGTAATAATACCACAGATGCCGTTGTAATAATACCACAGATGCTGCAGTAATAATACCACAGATGCTGCAGTAATAATACCACAGATGCTGTTGTAATAATACCACAGACGCTGTTGTAATAACACCATGTCTCACGTCTATGTTTGAAAACATGAACCTGTTGAAAAAACTTTGTTTTTCTTTGTTTTTGCTTTGCTTTTAACAGTGAATTTCTGCCAAATTAGAAAGACATGTTTCACTGGTTATAATTAGCATGTTTTCCCTCTGTTTTAACTTTTTATGATGTTTCCTGTTGGTAGATGAATCTAGTGAAATTCTGTAGTTGAAGGGTGATGAACTTTAAATTGATGAACCTACCTGCCGACACGCAGTAGCAGCTAGCTGGAGATGCTAAGGGCTAGAACCAATAAGAAAAGTCAAGCTTTATCCTCTCCTCAATACATTTGTCAGAAAGGAGCCTTGAAGCTTTAAATAGAAGCCAAGAAGAAGACAAGTGCATCGGTGTGAACATGGCTCCTAAGATGAACTCTGCTTCTGTTGGATCTTTCTTCTGATACTTCTTTCATATTTAGTATGTTGAGATAAATGAAAACCAAATAAAGCAGATTTAGAGAACAAAACTTTGTTTATTTGTTTTCTTTAACCTCAAAACATGCTGGAAGAGGCTTGTTTTTATCATGGCGACAGTGTCACGCCTCTGTATTCTTTACTCGTTGTTGACACCACAGAGGAGAAAATGTTCCTTCTGAATGGGACGATTTAGTTCCTGATCTGATTCACAGCATAAAACATGTTTCACTCATCTTCAACTCACTTGTTTCATCATCGTTTTAAATGCTTGTCATAGTTTGGGGCCAGGGGTCGGGGGTCGGGGGGGTTAGGGAGTCCACACTGAGCTGTCAGTGTTACACCTGAGAGGAGCAGAGTCCAGTTTTAAATTCACCCCCTTTCAGATGGTGAGTGAGGAGCAGGACATCGGTGAGCTCCTCTTCCCTGATCGGTCCGTTAGTTCACCACATCTCTGCTCCGTGCACGGTTGGGTGGCGCTCGCGCTGCATTTCTTCTCTTCTGGTGGAAACAGGCGGCCAGGTCAGCCCTGAACGATGGCGTGTAGAAGCCGTAGATGACGGGGTCACAGCAGGTGTTGAGGTTCCCAAACACGAAAAGCACGTGGTGAACATATTCTGGCGTCACACGCAACATGTCAGGCTGGAACCAGTACCAGATCCCTAGCAGGTAGTACGGGGTCCAGCAGACAACAAAGGACAGCACGATGACCACCGTCATCTTCAGGGTCTTCATTCGAGCCTTCGGGATGATGTCGGTTCCACTGCGCCGCAGGTACGACTCACCTGCTGGAAGACCAAAGGTTGCTGCTAGCGATGTCATCACGCACAGGGCTGCGTTCGCTTGAGAGCCCTGCGGCTGTATGTACAGGTGTGTCTCCATGGAAACTAAACAAATAACTTCAAAGACCACCTTCTTAATATCACCTGATAGCTCCCCCATCACCTGAGGATATCCACAGGTGCTCTGCATGACCTCAGAGATGTCATGGTTGTCATGCTAGGTGTGTGCGTGTGTGTGTGTGTGTGGTGTGTGTGTGTGTGTGTGTGCCACTGCCCTTGCTACATCAGTGCGTAAATGACAGACAACTGTCCATAAGGGCTACAGGTGTGATACAGGTAGGGTTTACCTTTTTCTCTCAGGTGTTGCAGGTGGATGTGCAGCAGGATGCGGCTGTAGCAGCAGCTCATCACCAGCAGGGGGACAACATACAGCGTAATGAAGTGAAACATGTTGTAGACAGTTTCCTGCCAGCGGCGGCTGAAGCTGCCGTGAGTGGCACACTGAGTGAAGTCTGCAGCCTCCATTCTGACAGCCCGGAAGATGAAGAGCTACGATAAAAGACGGAGAGAGAGAGAGAGAGGCTGTTACCTGCACACAGGTGGGAGTCTGAAATGAAGACCAAGATCACACTTCAGAACCCACTCATTTCCAGCCTCTCATTGTTAGCAGTCCTCATTAGCCTGAGCTAACAGCAAGAGCTTTCCCAGGTCTAAAGTGAAGGTAGAACATTCCAACAGGGATTTCGTGCTCACGGTGAACTTTCACATACATTCCAGGTATCAGTGGAAAGAACTTAATAGTCACCTCAACCACACATTAAAGTACACAGTACAACCAGGATCATTGCAATAGAACCAACCAACCATGATGAGGGATGGATAAACCTGCCGCCATTCAGAATCAACAACTAGATGCTGCTACAATCAATTGATTACTGACCAGTGTGATGCAGTCATGTGTTCCTGCCGCAGTCATGACTGCAGGTGTGATACTGACGCCTTTATGAAGGCGCTGGCTCTGCTGATGGTATGTGGTAAAAAGAAAACCCTCAAACAAACACTCAACAGAAAAAAACGGCGCATTGAAAAGAAGGAGCGTTGAAAAGGGTTAGCGTTAGCACTGAACCAACACAGATGTAAACAGCCTTCGATGGGCTGCTACTTCCTATGATTCCACACTTGGACCCGGAACTGCCAACACATGAGTATTCTATTATATTTAGGCATTTTCATATAAAACCAGGCTGGTTGATGCCAGTCTAGCAGTAAAAACCTCCATTAGCTAACACATGTTAGCTCAGTGATCAACCTGAGGGCTGTGTTGTGGAAATTCTGCCGATTGTGGAACTAGTTTGCTTATCAGGAGAAGTGCCACCAGCACAGCAACAGCTCATGCATGTAGTCCAGCATCAATTCTGATAAGCCATTCGTCCCGAGAGGTTTATAAAGCAATTGGAAGGTCTCTGGCTAGCGTCAACCATACATGGTTCCATCACTATCCCAAACAAAAGATGCCAACCTTGGACCCAAAAGAATCATCTAGCCTGTTTGTTTCTACAATTTAGAACTTAAAAGAGGTAATTTTTCTTCACAGGCTGGTTATTTAAATTTCAGCAGCCTCATTTATAAGAGTGTGTCACTGCATCCACAATGACAATGACAATCTTTCCTTTTCCAGCTCGAGCATTGGTTTCGGCTCCAAGCTATTTTCATATCAAAGATTAGCATCACTGTTCTGGCACTGTAGTGGTTAGCAGTTAGCGGCTGCACGGTTGTCACTGTTCAGTGACAACTTGTCAATCACACAACTAATGATGTGAATGTAAAATAATTAATTATTCCAGGACTTGTGTGTTAACTATGAAGTTGAACGCTAACTGTACTCATGTGATAGCTATGCTCTTGTGGTCTGTGTGCTTGTATGTCACCTGTACTCACGTCTTACCTGGGGCGTTGCGAGCAGAATGCTAAGGGTCCAGGCTACCAGCAGCATTTGTCGATTCCTTTTGTGTGCTTTGATGGAATTCAGAGGATGCAATATGACATGGTGGCGGTCAAGACTGATGACCACCAGAATGAAGGCAGAGGCATACATGGCAAAAAGCTTTAGGAAGCAGAGCACTTTGCAAAGGGCGTCTCCGCCGTGCCACTGCACCGTCACGTTCCACACGGCATCCAGGGGCATCACCACAAAGGTCATCATCAGGTCTGCCGACACAAGGCTCAGCATCAGTGGCCGCAGGTGGGAAGGTGGCCGCCGCCCACGCCCCACGCTGGCCAAGAGAGCCAGATTACTGCAGGCGGCAAAAACAAAGAGCACCAAGGTGGCGCCAACACGGAACTGAGCGGCACTGGTGAAGCTGGGTGTCTCCCACGTTGAAAGAGGAGGGGTCCAAGTAGAGGGTAGAGTGGGAGGGGCCACAGTACTGGTGGGAGGGGCCAGCGATGACATATTTTCTGACATACTGCAGAAATGGAGAAAGATTCAGACATGAGATTTCAGCCTTGGTGAAAACATGTTCTTCACTGTTCCCACGGCAACCCCTCCCATTCCTACGGGAAGAAAGAGGTGATGGGTTGTTGATTATGACACAAATTTGACTACAGGTACATCCCTTTGATGTTATGGATCTTTGGTTGGCCTGGTTCTTTAGCAAAAGAATGTTTAGAACTATGGTCTGTAAATATAGACTAGAAGCTGCTTAAATCTACAGTCAGTGTGTGTGTGTGGACAGACTCCTGCACCAACTCCTGCACTTTGAAGAGGACAGGAGTAAGGTGAGGAAAGATTAGGGCAGAAAGACGACCCCAACGTTAACTGACTAAATAAAAACCCAAAACACAGCCAAAGAAGTAGATGTTATCATCGTATATCACGAACTACCAGAAAGAAAGTTGTGTGTGTGTGTGTGCGTGTGTGTGGTTAGGGTCAGTAATAATTGTTACCTGGGAAACCTCCCCCTCTTTCACAACAAACCAGCAGATTATTAAGTCCCAGATCCTCCCTTGATTGGCTGAAATCTCCCATCAATGTGTGAACTCATTCGTTGTGAACTGACTTGATTAAACGACCCTTTTCATTTTCATGATTAAAACGCTGTTTCGCGATAAGATCAAAGCTTTGTACCTTCTCAGCAGTTCTTCACGTTTCTCTTCATGATTTCAAACTCGTCCGTCCTCTGCAACTTTTAAAGTCCACAAACCCTCAGAAAAACCCAGACGGTCGGTCCCCGTCAGGTTGTGTCAGCTGCAGCAGCTCCTGAAACACTGAGGAGCCTCCAGACTGCAGTGCAGGGAGGAGGAGCTGTGTGAGGGTAACAGAGAGGGAGCGTGTGCTCTTCTACTTGATTCTTGATACTGTGATTGCCAGCCCGGTGCTGCAGTGGTCAGCAGCTCCGGTCCAAAGACATGTATGAATTGATGCTTATGGACTATTAAAGTGAGGAGATTTTGTCCTGACAATGACGTTAGCAGCTAATGGAAGACGTAACTATTATGGATCAGAATTCCTGATCGGTACAATAATTTGCATATTTGTGTCCTCGGCTGGTAGGCGGAGCCTCTTTCTTCTGAATCATGCAAAGAGCTTCCAGGAGCAACATCCAGCAGAACGCAGGTTAGATCAATCTGGAGCATCGTCACCAGAAAAATGGGACCAGTCGCTCCAGGAAGTGAGATGTGGCCTCTATCTAATGTCACATTTCCTGTAATGCTGTAATCATCTCCCCTTTCAGAGATGGTTGATCTCTAGAGCAGTCATGTGATCACTTGGTGAAGCGATCGCCCACGTTCTAGGTCACACCTCTTACCAAGATTCCAGCAGGTCCAGCTCTGTGGACAATCCTCATTCTTCCATTTCAGAGTAATGGGGGCTAGTGTGCTCTTGGGAACCTTCAGAGCAGCAGAAACGTTCTTGTAGGCCTCTCCAGATTTGTGCCTCCATACAAGCCCATGTCTGAACTCTAGAAGCTCCAGTTCCTTAGAGTCAAGTCAAGTTCTTTGGACCTCCGGTTTGGTTCTTTCGCTGATATCATCAGCTGTTAGACCTTCCAAAGACAGTCATGTCTTTATAAACCAAGTCCAATCAATTAAAGTGACCACAGGTGGACTCAATCAAGCTGTAGAAAAACATCTCTGAAACGATCTGAAGGGCTGGAAGATCCCCATAGATGAAGTTCAGTGAATATAGTATGTAAATATATATGTGTCCCCCACCTAGCATGCCCGTCTGGCATGTTGGAAATAGCTCCGTTCGTCATGGCTCTGTCCCTCTGTGACCAGCGGATGTGAAGTTCTGATAGTGTCTAGTCCATCTTCATGGTCTCTTCATTACTGCTCACCTTGACATAATCATCTGGAGGGATAGCACCAGTTTCCATTCTGGACTGGAGCTCAGGTTTAAGTAACAGCGTCCTCTGCTAGACACATCAGCTATTTTCATCAAATGCTGCCTGAAGAAAATAAAGGTTTATCTGTTTATCTTCACTTTTACAAACTCCAAATCTCTTACAAAATGTAATATATTTATCCGACACGTTATTGCAATGCAGAGGGAACATAACTCGAATGGCCACAACTTCAGAAATCTTATCAATTAAGGAACGTACTGTGAATCAGTACGAATATGAAGATCAAGAAAGATTGTTATTGATTGGTATATATTCGCGCGTCCAAGTAAGCCAACGAGGAATATATGTATTCCATTTGTAAATCGTTGACTCTTCTAGTTTCATATGGCGGTGGTCACCGCGGTCGCTATTGCAACGGGACCAAACGACTAAACAAGCAGTAGACGGCGGAAGAATGGTGGAAACGCTGCCTACAGAAAGCGACGAGCCGGTTTCGAAATACAGATACCATCATGCAATTCTGCAAGCCCCGCCCCTCACCCCCCAGCCAATGGGTGAACCGACTGTCGATCAGCCAATCAGAAAGCCGCGGGGAAAGTTCAAACTCGAGACCAGAAGCAGCTTGGAATTTCCTAGCGTTGAGACGCTTTGTTTACTTTTGTGTTTGATTCATAAAACTAGCAAAGATATCTCTTAATAAAGGGGTTCATCATGGTGGATTCAGACAGGAACAACGGATGTAAGTAGAAGTACTGTTTACTGTTTTTACTGCATTTTTCTCTTTGCCACGTACGCCGTGTTTGCAGACAGAATTTTTACCAGTTATTTAAGTCGTATTTAGTGACATTGATTAAATCAATCTTATCTAAATATATTTGTTCGAGGGAAAAATAGGTTAAATATATAGGATAGTTTCCAAGGTAACATCTGAGTATACTGTCATCTCTTAATCTCAAGCATATCTTATAATATTTATAATGAGAAATGAAGATTTACTGTAGTGTAATAACTTTCTTTGTCTTGGTTCACAGACATCTATAAATAGTAAATCTCTCTCTCTCTCTTCCAGTTGAGCGTCTGACAGCAGAACAGATGGATGAACAGAGGGTCCAGAATGTGGCCTATCAGTACTTGTGCAGGCTGGAGGAGGCCAAGAGGTCAGTTCAAGTAAGAGATCTTGTCCCTGTTCTACTTAGTTTCATTTGTTGTGGGGTATATTCTTCCTCCTGTTCTCAGGTGGATTGAGGCTTGCCTGGGTGAGGAACTTCCTGCTCCCACTGAGCTGGAGGAGGTTTTGAGGAACGGGGTTATTCTTGCAAAATTGGGTCATCGATTTGCTCCAAATGCTGTTGGTCTGAAGAAGATCTTTGACCCTGAACAGCAGCGATATCAGGTAACAGACACACACAAGTATAATCTTTATTATTATGTCTTTATTAACTGATTCTCTGTGTACTGACAAATCAGGCGGTGGGTCTGCATTTCCGTCACACCGACAACATCAACCAATGGAGGAATGCTTTGATTGCAGTTGGGCTGCCAGCGGTCAGTGAGCTCACTCTGACTGACTTATTGTTCAGATGGTCAGAATAATGGTACTGATCTTCATTTTATTCTTTCAGATCTTCCACCCAGAAACCACAGACATCTATGACAAAAAGAACATGCCCAGAGCCATTTACTGTGTCCATGCTCTCAGGTCGGTGTCTCTGCCTGTCAGTCTGTTTGACCACCTGTATCTCTGCAGGCTCTGTATTGACTGACTGACTGTCTGTTTGTCTGTCTACAGCATCTACATGTACAGACAAGGTTTGGCTCCACAGATTCAGGACTTGTATGGAAAAGTCAACTTTACCGGTGAGTTTACAGTGATAAATGATCTCGGGTGTATGTTGGCCTTTGCCTGTGTGTGTTCATGACAGTAGTCACCGAGTAAGAGTCCGCTGTAGAAACGATGTGTTTGAGGGTTCAGGCAAGGATTTGGTTAGAGTTGGTTATTTAGTAGTGATAGTTTGAGTTAAGGGAAGAGGCTGGGGAATGGATTATACCGGTATGGATCAGAGTCCTCACAATGACAGAAATACATGTGTGTGTTTTCAGAGGAGGAAATCAATAACATGAAATTAGAGTTGGATAAATATGGAATCCATCTTCCGGCATTTAACAAAATTGGAGGAATTCTGGCCAAGGAGCTGTCAGTGGACGAGGCAGCAGGTAGACGTCACATTGGTTGGTCGCATTCATGTGTGGGAGTGGTCAAAAACCCCAATG
Organism: Takifugu flavidus; assembly: GCF_003711565.1. Lineage (NCBI taxonomy): Eukaryota > Metazoa > Chordata > Actinopteri > Tetraodontiformes > Tetraodontidae > Takifugu > Takifugu flavidus. The sequence goes on from NC_079529.1 coordinate 11,462,723, forward strand.
GTTATTCTTCCCCTGGTTCTGTTTCCCATCAGTCCATGCAGCTGTGATTGCTATCAATGAGGCGGTGGACCGTGGCCATTTGGAGATCACAGCGGCATCGCTGAGGAATCCCAATGCCCTCCTTAGTGACCTACAGGAGGCGCAGATGAGTGTCTATCAAGAAATGCTGCGGCAGGCTAAAGCAAAGAAAAAGCAGCACGCGGCCATCAAGGTGCACTCAGAGACTGTTACACTTAACACGGAACGTCTAAACCATTGCATAAAGTCAAAAAACGTTCGACAGCAAAAGTGTTTGTGTAGTCGAGTACAAGTGGAGGCGCTTCACGTTTCTGTGTATTTTAGCTTGGAGCTCACGAGGACAAAGATATCTATGAAGAGTTTCTGACTTGGAGAGAAATTCAGGACACCATCACTCTGGTCAACAGTGAGTTGCATTCCAAAAATGTTTTATTTTTATATGTATAAAATAAATGTCTAAAGACTGTACAATAGAAAAAAGCTAAACACATCTATTGTGAAAGTTCGAGCAGCAGTGGAGCAGGTGGATGAAGCTCTGGACTCCTCCAATCAACCCGACCTCCTCACAGCTCTGCAGCTGTCATCTTTGGCCCTCAGGGGCCTCCGTCGTGATAATGGGCCCTGGTACCTGGATCAGCTGCTGGCAGACCGACAGCTCAAGGCGCTGGTAAACCCAACACACTCAGAATACTGAAGGATTTAACACAATTTTGGACCCCAGCAGAAAAGGAAGAGCGTCATTCTTGAGTCACGTCTGCAAGGCGCAGTGGTTAAACAGGTTTTGGGTTTGACGGGCTTTTCTGTGTGGAGTTTGCATGTTCTCTGCATGACACGTGTTTGGGGTGAACTGGTGACTCCCTCGTGCGATTTAGGCCCATGTAAATAACATACTAGCTTGCAGGCCTAAACTACCGAGTACGAGGGCAACTGCCCGTGCAGAGTTGTGAGAAATGAGAGAGGAGGAGGAAGATAAGTGATGTTAAGAGGGCAGGAGCTCTCAGAAGAGGGTCGCTATTGCTCTGAGAGAGCTCTAGAGGTCACCCCACCATCGGGGAACAAGATATAAGAGTCTTAACAGACACTGCTTTACCAGTCAACACTCATGTGAGAAACACGGTCAACAAGGGATAGATGGGCACCAACAAGACTGTTCAAGTAGGAAGGAGCAGATCCAGCTGAAGGTCACGGGGGGAACGAGGAGGGGTGTCTTCTGCATAGCAGTCCTATGAAAAACCATGTGATGGGATGACTGACCCACGCAAGGTTGTGGACCGTATATAGTAAAGAACAGTGGCTCCTTCACCAGTCCTTAGAGGACCCCAGTGGAGAGCTGAATGAATGCCCGTATAGGTTAAATTCAAACCAGGAACAGAAGGTCGACTGAATCAAATGTAGCTGATGAATTGGGCAAAATGAGAACTGAAGCCTGACCAGATGCTTGGGTCGTTTTGAGTGTCCCCATCACAGACAACAGGGATGTTACCGTGGCATTTATCGAGTGACAGACTTAGTTGATGGACAACAGGCTTTGTGTTTGACCTTTGACCTTAGGAACAAGGCTGTGTTGACCCTCTTGAACCTGCTGAGCTGCAGGAAGGTGTGACCATGGCCAATTGCACTGCTGAGAGATCCAGAGCCAGTAAGTCCCCAACTGTCTCTCTTCTGGTATTTACAGTTCTCTGTGTGCATCAGTAAGTTTGCATTTGTATGTGTGCCTACAGTGCACACAGCTGTGCAGAATCTCAACGCATCCCTGCGCCTCGATGATGCCAGACGCACCGTCAGCTGTCTAATGGTAGCCGAGCTTCAGCTGCCTGAAGTTTTCCCTTTGCTGCAACTCTTTACCATGATGAGCTGAAAGTGCTACAAAGAAGAGCTCCTCAGGTATCTGAGACACATTAACCCTACCCGGAACCCTAACTGAGTCCCACCCCTGGCCTGAGTCCCACCCCTGGCCTGAGTCCCACCCCTGGCCTGAGTCCCACCCCTGGCCTGAGTCCTTCCCCTGGCCTGAGTCCTACCCCTGGCCTGAGTCCTACCCCTGGCCTGAGTCCTACCCCTACCCTGAGTCCTACCCCTACCCTGAGTCCTTCCCCTACCCTGAGTCCTACCCCTACCCTGAGTCCAGTCACAGGAATGTCCTGTTAAACTCCATCAGGGGGAGATGCAGCAGGAGGAACTGTTTGTTGCTGTGGAGATGCTGTCGGAGGTTGCACTCATCAATCAGGCGCTCGAGGTGGGGCAGCTGCACCAGTTTGGCTCCCTGTTGACCAGTCCGTCTGCGGGTCTCTCTGATGTGGACCCAACCCTGTTCCACAGGTAAGCTTTGGACAAAACGGGCCTTGTGTTTTTTCAGCTCCAATTTATGTCATGCAGCGTGTGTTTTATAGTACCTCAGCACCCATGTGCAGGTGAGTCGGTTTCTGCACAGGTCAAGGTTGTCAGTTTGACTGATGTGCTCAAATCCAACAACTGCACTGAACCTGAAGTAACAAAGTCCTTTAAATGAGAATGTTCATGCATGCTCTGACAGGTTGACATCGGCACCCTAAATGAGTTTTAAAAGCTCCTCTTTTGACCAGATGTTAGCTGAAGCTGACCATGTTGATCTTTTATCAGGTACTTTAAGTTTCTGCTTGATATGAAGCAGCAGATGTGCAATGATCTGCTCACCTGGAATCAGCTGCAGGAAGGAGTCGACTCTGTCAACAACTCTGTTGAAGATGAATATGAGAGTATGAAACACACACACACACACACATTTTTTGCACGTTTGACAGCACAAAAGGGTCGCCCTCAAATCTGATAACAAGCAGCTACAACAAACACGTCATAATTTAGAGTTTAGCATAAAGGAAGGTGTGGATAAGAACCTTTATACAGTTTTATAAGCAAAAGATGTAAATCTACAATTCTGGAGTCTCTGTTCAGTCTTGATGCTCCTTTAAATTTGGTTCTTATTTTGCTGTTTATGGATTAAGTCACCTTCATATCCATCTTCAAAAGTCTGAAAAAAGCAATGGAACTTTTCTGGTATCACTGACGTTACTACTGTTCAGGATTAGAAGAAAAGGCCAGATTAGTCTTGTGAAAAACAGTGGCCAGAATGGTCTGCTGACATACATCATATAACGCTCCTTTAACACATGAATCTGCTGATGGTTCCATAAAAGCTTTTCTAAATCTACTAAATTGATGAAAGCGAAGTGGAAAACTTTGATTGGAAAACCCAAAGGAGCCGAGTGGTGATCAGAGTTCTTAGGTAAAGCACATTAATGAAACACCTGACTCACAGTGTAGGTACAAAACAGAATAAGTGACACAAAAGCTCTTCACTTTCACCTTTTTGGTTTGTTTTAGCTGCTCCAGATTAAAAGTGGCACTTACAACAAGCTTTGTTTCACACATGCACAAAGAGTGTGAACGCTGGGATGGGAGGTGTGATGCCTGCTTGTGAACTGATGTGTGTCACCTCCAGAGTTGCTGGCTGTGGCTGAGATCAACGAGGCTGTGGACAGAGGTGACTCCCGGAAGCTGCTGGCTTCTCTGCTGCTGCCTTCGTGTGGAATTGATGAGGTTTCCGCTGCCAACGCCTGCAGATATCTGACCCTACTGACCCGATACAGGCAGCGCAAAGCTCAGGTGAGGCCTCGGCGAGCGCTCGTACGATGTCTGCTGGGGTTACTATCAGGTTACCTGTGTACCTGTGCTGTACAGGCAGACGGCAGGTGGTGTTCGGGTGCTTGTGGATGTTTATTTCCAGCTTTATTTATCTTGCATTTCTCTTCTCAGTCTTTTATGCCTGAACTTTTTGTTCTTCAGCTTCTGTAAATCCATCACAGGCTCCTCTTATAAATCCCCCATGGGCTCCTCTTGAAAGTGTTCTTGTTGAATCGTGAGCCTGTATAGCAACTCTTCTAGATTTATTCCTCCATCATCTCAGCTGTAAATGAAAATAAAGCCTTTTTGTTTGTGAGGATGAAGAGGAAGACTGAGAGAACGCACCTGCTGCTGCTCTGAGGATGATGAGAGTGAACAGTCATGTTTGATGGACAATACTGCTGTGTTCAGCTAAAGATGCTCGGGGTGTTTTTGCTTTGCTGTCCAAACGTACCTCCACTGACTGCTACAGATGTTTCTTCTTCACCGCGTGTTCCACTCGCGCTGCTTCTTTAATCTCTCAGGTTTGACGCTCTGCCTGTCCTTTAAAGCTGAAGACTGTTGCCGCTTGCCTTTGTTTGCAACTGACCATTCAGAATTTCAGTTAGAATGTTTCTTTTTTATGGGAACGTGATTTTGAACAGTGTCAGCACTTCTGCTGGACTAGTGTCGATGTCTCTGTCCAATCAGGTGAGCAGAGATGGAGCAGCTGAGCTGTGGTTGGCTGATATTCAGGAGGCAGTGAAGGAAGCCAATCAGGAGAGTCAGAACACGCTGAAAAGTGAGTCTGGCCAAGGTTTTCCTGCCAATGCTTCCTTAGGTCAACAAATCAATACAGACTGTGTTTGTTTGTTTGTTTGTTTGTTTGCAGTGTGTCTGGCTGTGGCAGCTGTAAATCAGGCAGTAAAAGAGAACAAAGTCAGTCAGACGCTCCGGGTTCTGACTATGCCAGAGACTCAGCTGCAGGGAATCATCTCTGCATGTGCTGCAGATTATCAGAGGGAACTCTACAGTCTGATCACGGACAGGATCCACGCAGGTGCAACACACGTGTTCAGTCTCTTACACCCAGTAAAAAACATGCCGTTTTAGAGAGTTGAGTTCTTCATACTCAGAATTTTTCATCTCTTTGGTTAGCATTTGGCATCATGCCTTTAAATTGGTTTGGGTGAGATGTTTGAGGATCCTTCCATAGCATTGTGACAATAGGCTGCTGGAGGTCGGGCCCACACATCCTAAAGCATAGGTGATGGATGGATGATATCAGGGTTTTGAGATGGAGACTTTTGCACCTAAGCTTGAACTCCTGGGCTGATGTCATGAGTTGTTAATTTAATATTTCCACAGTGTTTTTTTCCCCTTAACAGTCCTTCCTGTAGCATGATGCCCCATCACTAAAAAAACTGTTCAAAAACATTGAAATCTTAGTGTTTTTAAAAGTGACTTTGACAAAAATAATAAAAAGGTCATTTTGGTGTTCCTAACTGACCTCAAACATGTTTAGTGTGACTTTCCGGTGTATGTCAACCTCTGCTTCCACCTGATTTTAGGAGACAACAGGAGTCCATGGGTTCGAGCCTGCCTGAATGATGGCTCCTTCTATTATTTCCACCTGAACAAACTGGAGGGCTGCTGGGAAAAACCCAAAGGCTTCATACAGAACAGCATGTTTCTGCAGCAACATCAGATACAGGTGACATGAAAGGGTTATGAGTGAATGTGTTTCACCTGATGTTGTGTTCATACGACCACCAACAGGTGGGAATGAGTTATCAAGACCACCTGTATGAAGACACCACAGATCACTTCCCTCTCCTCATTACTTCTGGCTGATTCTGGACTTGTTTAATCCAGTGACCTCACCAGTGGGGGTGGGGGGAGCTGCAGCCAGTATCTGCAGCCCACAGACTGGGTGGAAATAAACTGTTGGTGCCTTTCTGTGATGCCAGGTTATCTTTGTTTTGTGCTTGACTGAGGCAGCGGGAGGCGTAATCGTCCCTTGGAGGGTGTTGGTGTTGGACAGGAAACTGAGTCCGAGTGTTGCATGTTTGTTTGACAGGAGGTCGTGAGCAGCGTCTCAGGCCTGTACAGTCGCAGGGGGCTGTGGCGAGGCAGCCAAGCCCTCGTTGTCCGCCTGCAGGCCCTCAGTAGAGGCTTTCTGCTCAGACAGCAGCTCCAGGCTCGACGCCGGTACCTGATGGTTCACACACCCGCTGTCATCCTCATCCAGGTGAGATTACTGGAATCTGCCTGTTTATGGGAACTTTTATTGAAGAAAGATCTGTATCATCTTATAAGGCTCTGGATCAGGAAGTATATGCATAGTGATGCATCCATAGATGGAATCAGCTCCAGCAGGTTTTCACAGCTGGCACAGGTGGACTGATTCTGCTTTGGTTCCAGCTCCTCACTGCCATCTGCTCTGGACCACAGGAAATGCACTAATACAGTTCTCGTTGTCTCCTCAGGCTCACTGGAGGAGGGTTGTCCAGCAGAGGAAGTACAGACGCAGACTACAGTTTCTCTACATGAACTGGAGAGCTGTTGTCAAGGTAACAGTCTTTAGAACTGTACTGAGTTCAACAAGGTTTGACCATCTCAATGAGCTGAAGCAGAATTGATTCAAGGAATTCTGGATCCATCCGACATCAAGCAACACAAATATTAAAAAGTTTTGTTTTTGTCAACAGATCCAGTCGTATGTGAAGATGTGGTTGGCAATGAAAAACTACCGTGCCCGACTAAACTTCTTCAGAGAAAACGTTTGTTTCTTCCTTCTCTTTTCACTCAGAACAAGGACTGCATCAGAATTATGATTTCAATCAAAGCCTAAAGCCTGGCACCACCCTCACTCAGTATGGCGTTTGTCCACAGGTGGGCGCTGTTGTGAAGATCCAGGCTTTCTTCAGAGCCAGTAAGGCTCGTGAGGAGTACAGGATGTTGGGTGAGTTTACAAGAAAAAGAACTTCCAACCAGGAATGTTTTATCTTTATTGTAGATTTCTGTCACTTTTCTTAGTGCATTCGGGCACGCCCCCTCTGGCGGTGGTCAGGAAGTTCATTCACTTGCTTGACCTGGGTGATGGTGACATCAGAGAGGAGGCTGAGCTACTTCGTCTGAGGAAGGAGGTGGTGCAGAGTATCCGCTTCAACAGACAGCTGGAAGAGGACCTAAACCTGATGGACCTGAAGATCGGTCTGCTGGTCCGGAACAAAGCCACGCTGCAGGTACCTGCTCACCTGAGGTGCCTCCTTAAACGATGAGCGATGCTGCTGTTTAACTGCTTCCTGCTGGATTTACCGAAACCCAATCACCCAGGAGCTGTCCTGGTAACCATAATATTCCTGGGTTAGGAGTTTGGCACCGGTTGTCACGGTGATCTACAGAGTCTTGTTATAGTTGGATTTGTCAAGTTCACAAACCTGCCTGTTTCTGGACAGGAAGTGGTTACCCACTGCAAGAAGCTGACTAAGAAGAACAAGGAGCAGCTGTCAGGCATGCTGGACATGGAGAGAAGTAAAGGACTGAAGGCTCTGAGCAAAGAGAGGAGACAGAGACTGGAGGCCTATCAGCACCTCTTTTACCTGCTGCAGGTGAGAACAGCCCACACAGGTGCCCACGGGCGACCTCCCTCCTGATCCTGAGGGAGATCAGGGATCAGCGGTGTGAGGCGTGACTGGTGTACTCTGCCGTTCCAGACCCAACCGCTCTACCTGGCCCAGCTCATTTTCCTGATGCCTCAGACTCGCTCCACCGCCTTCATGGAGATGTTGGTCTTCAGTCTGTTTAACTACGGCTCTGACGGCAGGGATGCCTTCCTGCTGCTGCAGCTGTTCACCGAGGCGCTGCGTTATGAGATCAGGTGATCTCTCACACACACGCACGCTCACACAGATTAGTTGTGCCAGTCAGGATTCCCATTTACACAAACGTCCTGAGGCTCCTCCTCGAACTTAATCCTAAACACATTTTTAACCGTAAACCCAAACCTCAGCCTCAGGCAGACAAAATGCCCTCACACACACACACACACACACACACACACACACACACACACACACACACACACACACACACACACACACCTTGGCCAGTCTTTTACTCACCTGTGCCTGCCCTCACACTTGATCTGTAGTTTGAAATCCATCCATTCAGACATTATCAACCTTCGGCCCAGCCCAGCCCCCCCACAATTACTCTGTCTTTGGTTCTGACCTGTCCACATCTCTACACCGGTGAGGACACAAAGTCCTGTCCTGAACTAACCTGGTCTGTGTCCTGATGTCAGCCTGAAGGTGGAGAAACCTCAGGATGTCATCACAGGTAACCCAACTGTGATCAAGATGTTGGTCAACTTCTACCGTAACGCCCATGGTCAGAACGCCCTGCGCGACTCCCTGGGACCAGCTCTGCAGGACATCCTGATGGATAAAGACCTAAGCATCAGGACCGACCCAGTCGACGTCTACAAGACCTGGATCAACTTGTCCGAGACCCAGACTGGATGCAAGAGGTCTGGCGGAGTCTTCAGCAGAGGAAATGGTGTTTGTCAGGTGACGTCTGACTCCTCCCACTCCGTATCTGTTCCAGCTCGCTGCCCTATGACGTCTCACCTGCTGAAGCTCTGACTCACCCTGAGGTCCAGAGACGTGTCGAGGTCGCTGTGGTCAACCTGAGGAACCTGACGGACAGAGTGCTCAAAGCCATCACGTCCAACCTCAGTAAACTGCCGTGAGTCCTAAAAGCCTCTCTTCCGGCGAGGGTTAGGGGTGTTGTTCCGACGAGTGCGTCCACCGCTCAGCTCGTCTTCTTTGGCCTTCTCGCAGGTACGGCTTACGCTACACAGCCAAGGTTCTGCGAGACTCTCTGCAGCTGAAGTTTCCTGGAGCCAGTGAGGATGAACTCTACAAGGTGATGACCAGGAGGTGATGACCAGGAGCAGCAGCCTGGCGTCCTGCTGAACATTTTCACTGTGCCAATGAAACATTGGGTCTGACACGACCCGGCTAGGCTGCCTGTCCACTCCGTCTTCAGTGAGCAGCAGCGGCGGCCTGGAAGTAGTGAAGGAAGTCATGTAGGGTGGGGCGATATCACCACAAACACTTCCTCCATCTAGACGAGTAGAAGAGATTAGCATGCATTAGTTGTGCCCCTCTATTAGTTGAACTGTTTCCATTGAATTTATTTATTATGTGTCAGGTTTGTTTCCTTCTGGGGGGGCTTTTCTTCTCTCTTGGCACCGACTGTCCTATAGGGACGGCGCTGTCCTGCCACGTGCTAACCCAAACCCGAGCCTCAGTCAGATTCAGTTCATCTTCTAGAAGATCCCAACTGTCCAACTTCTTTGCGCAGGTCGTTGGGAACCTGGTCTACTACCGCTACATGAACCCGGCCATTGTGGCTCCAGATGGGTTTGATGTAGTTGACCGCTCAGCCAGTTCGACCCTGCAGCCGGAGCAGCGATTCATCCTGGGCTCCATCTCACGCATGCTGCAGCAGGCCGCTGCCAACAAGCACTTCCACGGAGACGGCCCCCACATCAGAGCCCTCAACCAGTACATCAGTCAGACCCACAGCAGGTTCAGGTGTGAGTCCACGCTGGTCTCCCTGCTCTGCCCGCTGCGGCCTCACCACCTCTTTCACTCTTCCTGTCTGACAGGAAGTTTCTTGTGTGTGTTTGCGACGTTCCCGAGCCAAAGGACCGATTCAACGTGGACGAGTTCTCCGAGTTACTCGTCGTCAACAAGCCTGTGATCTACATCTCTGTCAGCGAACTGCTCAACACACACAAGGTGGGTTCACACCTGTAGATTCTGCCGGTACCAGTTGGATCCCGCAAAGACCAGCATCCAAGGACTGCTTCTTCACTCTGTGTGTGTGTGTGTGTGTGTGTGTGTGTGTGTAGCTGTTGTTGGAGCACCAGGAGGCCTTATGTGCGGACCCCGCTGACCCCCTCAGGCTGCTGCTGCAGGACCTTGGTTGTGTCCCGACCCTGCAGGAGCTTATGGGTAATTATACTGCTGTTGTTTGGACAGCGTTAATGACGTGTCAGCGTTCTCTGAGCACAACACAAATGTTTGTTTGTTGTTTTCTCCAGGAGAGTCTTCAGCTGATCCAGGATCAGAGGTTTCTCTGACCCTAACCAACAGGTTCAACATCTTTGATGAGACTGACCAGGTGTACACAGGAGGACTGCTGCTCAGGTAGCTTAGCACGCTAGCTAGTTCTGACCGAAGCCATTTATTTACACCCTAGATTCATCTGCTGACTTTTATTGTTCCAGCACGAAGCAGCTGATCATTGATGTGATCAGGACTCAGTCAGGTGATTCTCTGAGTGACATCCTGAGGGCCTCTGTGTCACATGATGAGGTACTCACACATGCACACGCCTATAGATGGAGGTTTAGGGGACCCTCCTCTCCAGCTGACGTGTAATCCTTCCCCAGAAAGTCTGTCATGATTGGCTGATGCAGCGACGTGCGCAGCGGGAGGCTCTGACCCCTGAGAAGATAAAGAGAAACCCGACGCTGATTGCCAACAGCAGCCTGAGTCTAGAGGAGAAGAAGAGGAAGATCCTAAAGAGTCTTTGCCGTCTCGAGGCCTTGGGGGTCCTGAAACCGCCTCACAGTGAAAACCAGATTCTGCACATGATCGCCAAGGTGAACGACCACATGCAGACAGGAGACGAGGCTGTGTTTGTGCTATTGGGGGCTGTTCCTGTATCTCCTATGTGAGATATTCACAAAAACCTCTTAACTTCACAGGATATCTGCCAACGGCGTCTGCACCGCCAGTGCCGGGGGGCGGAGCTTCAGAAACTTGGTCAGACTCTCTGCAGTCTGGAGGCAAAGGCCTGCTTCCACAGCGAGCAGGTGGACTATTACAGCGACTACATCACTTCCTGTCTGGACAACCTGACGGCCAAAAGGTTCTTATATGCTGAGATGATGGATTCGTCCGGATTACTCACCTGTGTGAACTCTTCACCTGCTTGTGTGTTGCAGTAAACTGACCAACAGGAAGGCAGCAGAGGGCAAAGGGAGGAAGAAGCTTTGTGCTGTCAGTTACAGCGCTGTCCAGCTGCATGAGAAGGGTGTTCTGTTGGAGATCCAGGACCTGCCTAACACCCAGTAAGAACATCCTTCTCACCGGCATCAACCGGAGCAAACGGCACGTTGGTCACTGTCGATCATTCCAGGTTTAAAAACGTCATCTTCGACATTATTCCTGGATCCGAGACGGGCAGTTTCGTAGTCAAGGCTCGGTTCCTCGGTGTGGAGATGGAGCAGTTCACTCTTAAATATCAGGTACAAAAACTCTGACAAAGCAGAATGGATGCTGATAAAGCAGGTCGGAACACGAGTGTCTCAAGTTTAGGGTTGTGTACTCTTTGTTGCCACAAGCTCAGTGTGTGTGTGTGTGTGTGTGTGTGTGTGTGTGTGTGTTCCCAGGACCTCCTGCACCTTCAGTATGAGGGCGTGGCAGTGATGAAGATGTTTGACAAGGCAAAGGTTAATGTTAACCTGCTCATCTTCCTCCTCAACAAGAAGCTGTTGAAGAAGTGATCCACGTGCACTGATCACCTGTGTCACCATTGATGATGCGTCTGTACTTCCTGTCTGAGTTTTTACATTTTTAACTGTAAATATTTACTGTCTGCATAGAGAAATCAAAGACTTTACTTCAATAAAAAGGGATTTATTCTCAAACTAAACGAGGTCTTCAAAGCTCCATATGAGGACGTGCACGGCGAACACTTCATTTGGCTGTTTTCAGAAAATTTCCAGCGATTCTGATTGAATGAGAAAGCACAAGGCAACAGCTTGAACATCAAAGTTTTTATTCCACTTTTTAAGTTCCAACCAGAAGAAAAAGATCACTGATCAACTTCTGCTGAGTCACTTACAAAAATACTTGATTCTAAGCTGCAGGCGGGTGTCCTGACCAGTTCAGCCATAAACCAGTCTGAGCTGCTTTAAACTGGGGATGTTCTGAGCCCAGACCCACTGTCTGTCAGTTCTGGTCAATAAATTTAAAATTTTAACCACGTTTATTTTTGGATCTTTTCTTTTCAATGAATCAGTGAACTCCTGAATTTCTGCTGCCTTTTTCCAAACTGTAGGAATGAACCAGCATCAGCGTGTCCAGGTTTGGTCTGTAGGAACTGGGCCACACTGGTTCAGATCACCTGTGGGCCTGACAGGTGGAGGTGAAGCTCCTAATGTCTGTGGTGATGTGACACCCCTGAACCTGGACAAACAGGATCTACTGCAGTCAAACCGCACCTTCATGATTTAAATAAAATTGTTAATTAGCACAAATGCTCATTGAATTTGGTTTCCATGAAGTGACTTTAATATTGATATTGGTTCTTCTGTGTGTCCACTCCCCAGAAGAACAGATGGAGGCCGATTATTATGTCACATAAATGCTTATACTACGGCCGGAGCCTGTCTTGGTTTTCTTTTTCCAGTTTTGCTGCTTATAATCCACCAAGGCCTGAAGGATGGGTGGGCCAGATCCCCGGAGGAGGACTTCTGAAAATGTCCCTGGACTTATTTCTGTCTGTTATATTTGACTGAAGCAAACATTGACGTTCTCTGTAGAATATGCTGCTCAGTCCGTCCCAGGGAGACGCATCCCTCGCCTGTGGCTCTGCTTCAGGTTTCTCCTTCTCTGAACAGTTGATGCTGTTGTGTCGGGAAAGTTAACGAGATTATTCATTTATGACAAATTATTACATTCCAATCATTCCAGGTTTAGCCGAGTCCAATGAGTCCCCGGTTCATCCCAACCAGGCTACGCTCTTCCTGTCTGTGAATTGTCCCTTGTGCTCCAGCTTCAGCGTGAACATCCTTCACCTGTTTACAGCTTTAGCTCAAGATCCTTCAGACTTCTTTGGAATTTCAAAAAGGAAAAATGACACCTTTTTCGGAACAACACAAATGAGTTTTGAATTGAGGTTTCCGCTGATCAACGGGATCACAAATAACAGTTTTCACATGGACCGCTGATCATTTGCAGCTGTTCGAGGTCATTTTGGATCCATCACCTTAGCGAACATCATTAAACATCAAAGAAGCCTCATTCAGAAACTGTTGGAGTCTCTGATTTCAGTATTTGTGGTAACTAATTGGTTTGGTAGCGACACGGTTGCCTCCAGCCTTTTAAACCAAACTCAAACTTCTCCCCACACAGCTACCCATAATTCTTGCTCGTGTTCTTTCTACTATCAATCCCCATTGAACTCAATGACCTTCTCAGCGAGGATCTCCTGGAAGGTGGACAGTTGCTTCATCTGCTCTGTCTGCATCGAGTGTCTCCTCATGAGCTTCTTCTTCATCTTGAAATCCAAGCCACGTTTCGGAGACGCCGGGGCGACGGGGACAAGTATTTTTTGTCCAGAGTGGATGGGGGAGGTGGACTTTCCGTTGGCTCGGATATCGGGGATCGGTCTGTGGTGGTTGATGTTTAGTGGAGGCAGGAAGCCAGGTCTGCTCTGGGAAATATGGTCAAGGAGGAGGGTCCCGGAGCCTCGGCGCTCCAGGAGTCCCGGAGAACGTCTGCGCATTGTGAGGGGGGACACAGAGTTGGGTATGTTTTCCAACGATTCCCTGGATGCGCTGGTGACCAGGGAGAAGGGGGAAGCACTGACCTTTCTTCGCTCCGCAGGCACCCAACCAGTATCTGGAGCAACCGGGTGGGTCTCTGGACACAGCTGGCTCTCTGACTCTAAGTGCTCCGTTCGGATGAGCTTGGGGTGAACCACAACATGGGGCGGACATACTGGTCCTCCGCTGTTCTCCTGGGGCTCGGGGGCTGTGTTCCTGCGGTAAAAGGTCTGGTGCTGTTGGACTTTGTCAGCCCAAGAAGACTCTGCGGATGCCACATAGTCCTCAGCGAAAGAGCGTTCCGTCAGACTGGGGGAGCATGGGTCATGTGTCTCAATGCTGTGTCTCCGTGACAACAAAGGTCTCTGTGGCTCTGTGAGGGATAGATCATTGATTGTCTTGCTCAGCTCCTCCACCTCCAGGCCGCCGCTGTGCTCCTTGGGAACTCCGTTGGGCACTGATGGTGCCACTAGACCCCAAGGCTCCGAGTTCAGTCTCTTTAGGAGTTTGTGTGGCGGTGGTCGTTTTTCTCCTCCTTGCCGAGCTGAAGGTAAAGGCAAAGCTGAGGTTAGTGCAAAGCTGAAGACCCCCTCCTCATTTTGGTTCTTGTCTCCTGCTAGTAAAGAGGTTCCAATCTCAACATCAGAGGGAGACATGCAGGCTGGAGATAGCTTGTCCACAATCCCCGGTGATGGAGGCGAGTTGAGGTACTGTTTGGTCTTCTTGGTGCCTGATGGAGATGTGTCCATGGTGATGATGATCACCTCCTTTCCTTTGGCCTTGCAGGCATCTAGCAGGACCTGCAGGGTTTCATGGTCCCCTTTGTCGATAGCGTGCATGAGGGCAGAGGAACCAGAATAGTCCTTCAGGCTGGGATCAGCTCCGTTCTCCAGTAGGAGTGACACCACTTCTCTCCCCGCCCGCTCAGCGCAGGCATGCATCAGTGCTGTCCTCCCACATTTGTCAGGGATATTTGGGTCAGCACCTTTCTCCAGCAGATACCTCACTATCTTCTTTCGTGTCTGTGGATCATCATAACTGGCCAAACAGGCAGCAGAGATGGGGGTCTCGCCACGTTCATTTCCCTCATTGATATAAGCTCCTCCTTCCAGCAGCAGCCGCGTCAGCCTCAACTTGCCCTGGAAGACGGCTTTGAGGAGGGCGTTCCCCTCGGTTTGTTGGGGCCCTCCATCACCCATGATCCTCCTCTCCTCAGTCTTCCTCTCCGCAGCAGCCTAGCTTATTGTTGGCTAACCATCCTCTGTTTGAAGTCACATGATCTGTGGGAGAAAAACAACCCTGGTGAGGTCTAATACTAAATAGTGATTTCTTCCCCCTGATGTCTGGAAGCTCATCCCCTTTTATGTAGCATCTCTGTCATCAACCACCAGCACCACTCAGAAATATCAGCTCGTTTCCCGACCACAGCACAAAACTGTCACTATTACTGTTTTGTTGTTTCCTTCAAATAGAATGGTTGTTGTTGTTGTACTCTAAGCCTCCCCGGCCAGATGTGAGTCCACTGTACTAGAACCAAATGATTGACAGCTCTGCCTATGGCCACAACCTCAGCAGGGGGCTGGACTCTCTACTCGGGCACTTCCACCAGCTCCTCCTGGGGTTGCTGGGACCAGTGTCCCAGGCCAGACCTGGGGTCTCCTCAGGTATGGACATGTAAGAAAGACACCAGCCGCCCTACAGAGGAAAGTCTTGGGGAGAAGGGGGGGGTCTTCTTGCCAGAAAGGGGTTTCAAGACCTCAGTCAGGTGAATCACATCACACCTATGTTGCTGCCTTATATGTCACGGTCACATCTCACAGGTCTTCATTCCATCGCCATCTTTTCCGTCTTGGAGCATTTCTGACATTTTTATTTGATTTTCATCACTCCTCCCGTTTGTTCCTCGCAAGAACCATTCCTGGAATTCTGATCTAATTATTGGAACGATGGCTGAGCAAAGCTCATGCACACACATCTTTTACCATTCATTCCATCTATCACTTATCGATCACCCTGAGCGAGATCACCTGACTGCTGAGGAATGCAACTCAAAACCAGAAATGCACAGAATCAATACGTCAGGATGCCGCCATGACGCACTCAGATCTATATTTAAACGGTGAAGATAAGAACAGATGCATGCACACACACACACACACACACACACACACACACAGCTGATCGGCGCTTTGCTGTGTCATCACTGTGACCTCATTGGTTTTAGTCTCTGCAGCAGCAGCGGCAGCAATGATGATGCTGGTGAGGAGGATGATGATGGAGGTGAGGATGATGAGCTGTCGGTCTTCTTACCGCAAAGCTTCAGCTGCGTCGTCTTCATCTTCATCACCGGCCGGCCGCCTCTGTCTGATACTTCCGGTTCTGAACGCAGCGGAATGTTTACTGAGACTGATGAGCTGCAGCACCGCCGCTCGCTCTCCTCTTCCTCACAATCCGAGGCTCCCCCTGCTGCTCACTGCAGGGAAACGTCACTTCCCTCAGCCTTCACTCATTTTATCAGGCTCCGGGTGATCGGAACCGAACCCACGACGGCACTTTAATGATGATCCGAACCACTGGGTGACCCGTGTGTGCGTGTGTTCCTGCTCTACCATGAAGGGTCAGAGGATGACACACAAACGTTTCAGTCTCTTGGGATTCAGGATGAAGAGAGCAACAACTTCTGGTTCTTCCCAGACTTGGTGAATTCTGACTGGACCCTGATGGTGCAGCGTGTGGAGCCAGATGCAGCACTGAGCCCACTAACCACCTGCAGGGCTGCTCCTATGCAGCAGCTTCTGGAACAAATTGGGGAGGACAGTGTGACTGCACCTGCAGACATGGTGGGCTGAGGGTGCTGCCCCCTGACACGGAGCTGATGATCATTACTCTGCACCACCTCCTCCAGCGTGACTGCCCACACTCCACTACTGATGATCCACTTATTGATATCAGGATGCTGATGAAACATACACACACACTAGCTATTATGGATCCAGTTACCATGGAAACTGCAGTGCTGGAATCCTCAGGAACGTTCCCACACACTCTCCTGTATCACTTGCTTAGTTGGTTCTAAATACAGGAAATGGGAATCTGAGCACATAGTGAAGATCTCTTCACTGCCGATCTTTATCAATCAATCTTCATTTATTAGCATCTGTTACCATCAAAATTGTCTCTACAGAACCCCAGGGCCTGACCCCAGACAAGCAACAGCAGCAAGGAAAAACTCCCCTTTAACAGGAAGAAACCTTGAGCAGGACCAGGCTCATGTAGGGGGACCCTCCTGCTGATGGGGGGGCTGGGTAGAGAGAGAGGAGGGGGGAGGAGAGGAGAGGAGAGGAGGAGAGGAGAGAGGAGAGGAGAGGAGAGGAGAGGAGAGGAGAGGAGAGGAGGGAGAGGAGAGGAGAGGAGAGGAGAGGAGGGGAGGGGAGGGGAGGAGAGGAGAGGAGAGGAGAGGAGGGGAGGGGAGGAGAGGAGAGGCAGCCATGACCCAGCAGGGTTCCAGCAGCCTGGTGATCAGGTGATCTCGGCCTCTAGCAGCAGAACTAAGATATTAACCTAATAATTTGACGACCGTCTAAATATGATAATTATGTCTAGGATAATAACTGGAACTACAGAATTACTATCAGCTAAGACTAAAAGTAAACACTGTCAGCACATTAACAAGCTGCAGCTTTTCTGTCCATGAACCAACAGTGAAGCTCTCCAACCCACAGACAGACAGCAGCCAGCTTCTTCTTCTTCTCCTTTTGATGACGGTGGGGGCGATGCGGGGGTCGATCCAACTGAGGGTCAGCCTCGACCCTAACCCTCGATGATGTCAAACTCAGTGAAGCCTCAGTAAATGTTTTCAATCTTCCAGGTCAAAGAAATCTTAGAATCTTGAAAAAAATCAACATCTTTAATTGAGCTTGACAAATGTATTTGGACAGATGCTGCATCTGTCCTCGTCTCCCAGTCCACCTGTGTCCCACCTGATGCATATTCATCATCATCTTCTACTAGAACCTTTATACTGTTGGAACCCCCCACCACCAACGACTTGAAGAATGCATGTTTCGTTCACCCTCTTAAGATAAACACGGGAAGTGTGACATCACTGTCAACCATAACAGAATCTGATGACATCATCAGTTGAGGAGCTCCACTTGGCCATCTGATTGGACGTCTGGACTGTCAGGCTCACTTCGTTTTTCGAATCATGGCCTCCATTATCTTCCACTGGTCTGGACTCACCTGACAAACGATGAACAAGATGACAAAAAAGACCAAAAGGCTTCCCTCTGAAGGAAACGCTTGATTGTGACACGGACCTTGTGAAGTTCGTTAAACTCGCCAGCCATGAAGACAAATTCGCCTCCATCAAAGCGGATCACCTGAAAGAAACATTTGTGGTCAAAACCAGAGATTCCCACATGTCCGAATGCATCAGCGGGTTAGTTGAGCTTGGTCAATCTCACAGCTCCAGACATCCAGTTAGCATAGCCGCTGCACAGGTAGGCTGCCAGGTTTGCCAGCTCTTTAGGTGTCCCTAATCGACCCGTTGGAATCCGGCCGATCGCGCCTTTTTCGAAGGCTCCGGTCGGGTCCAGACGACTAAACGCCCCCTGAGCACAACAACCACGTCACAGTAGGTGAACAATAACAAGCGTAAACAAACATCGCCGCTATGGTCAGCACCTTGGTTTTGATTGGTCCGGGATGGATTATATTGAACCTATGGCCATAGCGCCCCCATTCTGCAGCCAGAGACCTTACAAACATCAACAACTGCAGTAAATATGCGAAACAACACAGCTGCCATGGCAGTGATTCTGATCGGAGACACACTTGTACATGGCTTCCACCCCGGCCTTCGCAGATGCACTTGGAACCACAAAACCAGAACCAGACTCGGCGTAGATGGTGCCGATGGCCAGAAAGGAAGCACCTAACACAACGGCAGCATTATCACGCAGCCGAATTTCGTTAGCCGTGACGTCACTGCGGATCGTGACCTCCCACCTTTCTGACCCTGGATCAGCCTCTTGCCCAGCTCCAGAGTGACGAAGGCTGTCCCGTTCAGGACGATGTCAGTTATGCTCTTCCAGGCATTTGGTGAAAGACGCTCCGACGGACAAATGAAGTTTCCTGCAGCATTGTTGATAATCACCTGCACCGATCAGAAAGAAGGTGACGTCACATGTTGCCGACGTGTTTGTGCGTTGATTTTGTTGTTTTTACATCAGGCAGGCCGGTCAGCTTCTCCATCTCGTCCACACATCGGGAGACAGCCTGTGGATCCCTGACGTCGCACTGGAGCGCGTGGACCTGCAGACAGAGGCATGGGTGGTTAGCCTGGCACAAGTTCAAGCTAGCTGCTTCGGCAGAACGCCGATCGCCTTCTGGTTTCCCACCTTGTTTCCGGTCTGACTGCTGATCTCTTCGGCTGTTTGCTGCAGAACATCCAACTTCCTGAAGCGTGAACAGAAATGCTTTCATAAATGAAAAACATCAATTGTGAAGGCCTTGGTGCAACCTACAAACCAGGAAACTAGGTTTCCATTAAAGGTCTCCTTCCATCGGTAAGTAAATACCCGACCTGCTGGTTATGACGCACTGAGCTCCCAGCTGTGACAGAGTGCTGGTCATGACCCGGCCCAGGCCTGTCCCTCCTCCTGTGATGAAGGCCACCTTGTTGCTGAAGCTTCCTGTTGGCAGCATGGTGTTTTCATCTGGCTGGAAGAAGCGTGACTGAGGAGGAGGAGGGCTGGTCTGACGAAGAGCAGTCGAGCTATGGAACCATGACTGAGAGACATACGGGTTTACTTTAGAACAGCTGAACAGTTTTGCTTTCAGCTCATGCTGACTTTAAAAGGCACGGAACACAAACGCACCGAGTTGGATATTGTGACGGCACTTGATATATCTTATGTAGTCATTCTTTTTCTGCTCTAGAACATTTAACTGACGCTCAGGTCTGGGTTCTGATCGTCCAGCTCACATATTGTAGTTTCTCCACCATGGAAGTGTAATGATCTACCTGCCACCCCAGATGAAGTTGCTGACTTACTTCCTAACCTGCAGAACGTGTCACTTTCCTGACCAATCAGAGAAGACCAACAACTAGACTCACAGCCATTGGATGTTGAACCTGTCCATCAAACACGTTTTAATTTAAATACAGACGAAAGATAAGATCCTTCAGTGGAACTTGGCGTGATTACACTTGAATTCAACAGAAATGATATTCAACGAATGATAAACTGGATCAAGGAAACTGGACTGGGACACACACACACACACGCACGCACGCACGCACGCGCGCACGCGCGCGCACACAGTCACAATACGAGGTTTGAGGTTTGAAGGCAAAGTTTAAGGTTTAAAGGCTAAGCAAAAAACAAACATTTTCTTACCCTCTGAACTAAATTTCTGGAACTTTGAGCTATTCTACCCACTACGGCAGCTGCCATCTTGCTCGAAATTAGGTGTCCTTCGACCGGGAATATACCAACAACAGGAACAGGGAGGGGAGAAAAGTGGTCGTGACCATTTCAGATTGTGATCATGCAAAGAGCTTTTTTTTTTTTTTTTTAAACGGAATACATCCATCAAAAAGGAAATTGTTAAACGTGTTTTAAACCTAATGGATACAATCTATAAAACGATATAGAATTATGACTTTTAAGACAAAATCAAGGATTTTCAATAAACTCTTTCTGTAATGGATTAAAGCAAGAACTACCTCTAAAGGGGGAAAGAGAATGTGCGGTGATTTTTCCAATAATACATACTTAATATGCAAACTTAATGGTTTAAGATTGGTAACCTCGTAAAGCGCAACTGCCTTTTTAATCTGACTCCGCCCCAATTAGTGTCGTACATTGTGACGTATATCGCACGTTACCATAATGTGTGTTACGGTCAGGGACTTCAATTAAACACACCGGATTATATAAACTGTGTCGATTACACTATGGAATGCAATTATTACTGCATTATCAGTGATTATTATTAATCTTACAGCGGTCGTGAAATTATGTTAACTGCAGTTCTACTTTGAAACGCTTTCGGTTTACTCTAATAGTTACGGTAAACTTTAAAGTGGTCCGACACACGAAGCAGGAAAACAACAAATATGCAACAACTGGGCGATCAACTGCAGAGAAGTGATCAGAAATCCTGACTGATGGATCATGGAAGCCCAGACCCCAGACTGATTCTGATTTTCAGCGGGAAGCGAAAGTCCGGAAAAGATTATGTGACGGATCTGATGCAAAGGCGGTAAAATCCATCAGATTTTGTCAATGAGCTATTTGGTATCGATCAGTTATTATGTAGAATGGGTTTTAGAAATGAAAACAAATGCGAGCAACTGGCCATGTTAGTTCAGATTAATAAGTCCCCAACTGGCGCCTGAAATTAAGGATCTTGTTAGTTGATCCATTGATGATGCTGTTGACCCGTTATCAACCTTATTATCGCCACCAAGGGAGGTCACGTGACAGGCGTTGATTGGTTTTTAGCAGAATAACTCAAAATGTTGTGAATGGGTTTTCATGAAATTCCCAGAAAATGTTAATAATTGTTCGAGGTAGCACTATTTAAATCTTGGTGATGTTCTGGATTCCAGAGGTACTTTGACCTTCCAACAATCAAAGAAAAGGGGTTTGATCCCATAGCAACCTACTGTTATTCAAGCTTGTACTGGACCAACGTGATTTCATGTATATGTGGAGTCACGTGATTATCTAATAGTCCTGTGACTGTCGTGTAGACTAGGTCCTGCTCAGTGCTGCGTCCTCCGACTGTCTGGACCTCTCAAACAGCAGTATGCCCAGGTAGGGTCAACGCCTGCCGTCCCCACGGTAACAATGCTGTGGCCAACTCATGCTTGTTCTGCTGCTTCTGCAGGAACACGGACTGGATCTGAACGAGCTGCTGAGTCCTGGTCCATACAAGGAGCAGTACCGGGCCAGTATGATTAATTGGGGGGAAATTCGTCGACGCTCAGACCCAGGATTCTTCTGTCGATTAGCAACCAGAGAAGCATGGCAACCAGTCTGGGTATGATGTCAAAGCTAATGTTGATGGAAACATTCCTTTGGAGCAAACCCGTTTCCAGGCTATCACATTGCTGTTCTGCACCGGTCAGATGGTGAGTGATGCACGGCGCCTGTCGGACCTGCAGTGGTTCTGGTCAAAATTTCCCCAACAGACACAGAGCGTCAGAGTTCAATGTTCAGACAGAACACGCCAGCAGAGGGGGTGGAGCTTTACAGCAGGTCAGAGCACCATTTTGTACAGAAATTCAAACATTGGGTAGCAGTGAGAGGAACAAAATAGCCATAGATGATTCTGAATTGTAGATCTTTAAACATATTTGCTAAACCTTTTAAGTATTTATGGATGATTTATATTTATAATCTGTATTACACCATTTACTCGTCTGTCTCAGGTGTTGATGACTCCGAGTCCGAATGTGGGCTGGACAGGGGTGTTGAATTTGATTGGATCATCAATAATGACACTGATGGTGCCTCATTAGAAGAGCAGCTGCAGCCACTCCTGAAACTGGCTGTCGAGGCAGCCGATAGTCACTGATCAATCGTTTGACTCAGTGACTGATCTGGAACGGAGCAGCTTCCAAGGCCAAGACCTTTCCTTGTCTGCTGGAGCAAAGGCCGATAGGAAATGTTGGGAATTAACTCTACAAGGAGCAACTGGAACAAACTTTACACCTGACCATCATTTGAAGATTTACACATTCTACAGGAATCTGTTCAAATAAAAGCATAGAGTCAGTTTAGATCTACATATCACAGGTGTTTTATTGTATAAAATTGGTTCTCCCACATTTGACAATTAGCTGTGACATTACAAATCATGTCATTTTGATGTCAGGTTCTTGGTCAGAACAGTCATGAAGTGTAATATTCCATCATTAAAGGTCATGATCAAAGCAAAAATAATACAGGGAATGTGTTGCAAGGCTTTGATTGGCTCTTCTACCATATCAGTGGAATGCAGTGACACTGAGCCACACCCCCTTGGAACAGAAATAAGAAATGATTGGATAAGAAGATTACTCAAAATAAAGCATTATTCGCCCCAAAAAACAAGTACAGAAACAAACCGTTAAGACAAATGAAAGTAATTAGCTCTTAACAAAGGAATCAATTTCCCCTTATAGCACCTCTTCCTCAGGCCGGACCTGTCAAAGGGAGGAGGAAATAGCAGAGAGGGGGGAGCAAAGAAGGTGGCACTGTCAGAGGGAGGAGCGGAGGAGGCAGCTCCAGAGTTTGAAGGAATGTTTGAAAGAGGGGGACAGTGATGTCCTCAGGCAGCAGAGGGGAGGCGGTGGCACGGAGGATCAGAGGAAGTTGAGGTCATGCAGGGTCTGTTCCAGGGTGGCGTTGATCTTAACATTCTCCTCTTGGGCTTTACTGACGGCCTCTGGAATAAAGACATTAGACGAATGAGCAAAGAGGAAAGAAGATGAATAAATTGATAAAACCAGTCTGAGGTCAGGCCCAACCCACCTTCCAGGTTATTGATGGTTCTCTCACAATTGTCCCGAGAACGTTCTGCCTCTTCCGCTCTGCTCTCCGCCTGAAAGGCACCAAAGAAGGTGAAGTAACGATGGCAACTCATTCCTCTTTACTTGGGTAATTGGTTCTTGCCATGATATGAATTCTAACAGTTGTCCAATAGAGCCGTCAGCTGTGTAACAACCTGACATCTGCACGTTACTGATGGTCCCAACCCCAGTAATACGGCAAGAACTTCCACTACGCAACCCTGACAAGGCCCATTTCAGCTCATGAAGCTCATGAAGAGAACACCAAGGGTTTGCAGCCCAATCGAAAACAATCAAAGGGTGTCTACTTTAAGGAATCTAAAATACAAGACACATTTAGTTATTTCATACTTTACACAATTCTGCATGTGCTCAGTCATGGTTTTGATGCCTTCAGTGAACATCTACAATGTAAATAGCCGTGAAAATAAAGAAAATGCATTGAGGGTGTGTCCAAACTTTTGGCCAGTACTGCATACATATCCAGTATACATTTCAGAACTGTATGAACCCATGATGGGCTAAACAAACATCGGCATGTTCTGGGTTAGTCCTCGTCCATCACGATGAGATGGAGTAAACTGAAGTAGCTGCTGTAGCCAGCCTTACTCAGGCAGGCTTCCAAATGCTCACTCATAATCTTCACGTGTGAAAATGCTGACTAGCGTAACAAAGTGGAGCAGAATAATGCAGCCATTGAAGTAGCACATTTTCTCCTGTTTGGGGGCTTTTTATCTGAAAGTTTCAGAACTCTACATGGGCCCGGAACTTCAGCTGAATTCAGTCAGTTTGAGGCGTTACAATCTCACCCTGCACTTCAAATGAGTTCGGAGGAAACAACGCTGCAATTTGTGATTGGGTAACACGCAAGTGTAGCAACTGGGTCGGTCTCAAACGTCTGTCAAACTGACAAAACTGTCCGTCTGCTCTGCAGTGCACGAGCGCACGGCAGCTTGCTAACTAATTAGCCCACTGGAGTTTTGCACGTGAGGTTCACCTGCGACCCACCCATTGGAAATTGCCACAGTGAGGACGGAGCCTTCATCTCACAGTAGAGAGGAAGTCAGCCTCCCGTACCTGGACAGGGAGCTGGTTCCACAGCAGGGGGCCCATAGCTGAATGCTCGGCCCCCATTCTACTGTTAAAGGTCCTCGTAGGTCAGCAAAAGGATTTTACAGGCTGTTCTGAATTTAATAGGCAGCTAATGAAAAGAAGTCAGCACAGTCACATGACCTCCTGTGTACCTTCTGTCAGAGGTGCTATTACTGGCTCTTTAGCTCACTACCTTGCAGCGAGGACCTGCACCTCTGCAGCGTTTGAATCATCCCGTCGCTTACGGAGCTGCAGGTTTGTTCGTGACAGAATGTAGACGCCAGAGGTGATGATGTCAGACACATGACAGCGAAACAATAGTGACAACAGGTCTTACCTTCTTGACTTTGTCGGTCAGGTTCCTAATCTCCTCCTCGTACTTGTCCTCCTTTACGGAGTACTGAGGAACAGTGAGACGAGCGGTCAGAAAGACGGGTCAACAGGATACAAATGGACAGGAAGCAGATTTAAACATTCAGTTTATTTTGAGACAGAGATCCAGGTTTCCAGCTGTACCACAGCAATGACAGAATATAATCAGTGCAGGTAAACTACTGTGTTGCCGTGGCAACAGCAACCAAGTAAAAGAATAAAACGCTTAACTCCCAATTGTAGAAATGAATATGAGGAGTTGCTTCATCTGGGAAACTCAAAATGGCTCCTGACCAGGTGATGGTTGGGTGCTTGTTTCCATGATGATGCGCACAGGTGAACACCGCACCCAGATGGCCTCAGGGATGACCTGGAGGCTGCATGAACCTGCTGTTCACCTGCAGACGCTCCCCCTGAGGCGCTTCCTGTCTACTGGGTCGGTCAAACAACAGGACGCGTTTCCCTGAACAGGTCCCACTAATCCTCAGAAGTGACCCGTATGGCCCCCTGGTGGCCGTCTGCACTACAGCTCATTGTGAATTCTACGTCAATTTTACGTGGATCCCACTAAGAGTCACAGATTTGATCGATACAAATTGGAAAATTTCATATTTTTACTTGACTCTAAAATAAAGACCATCTTTCCTTCACCTCTGAGCAGAGCGACTCACCCGAGTCAGGCAGGGAAATGTGGCGGAAGCTTCTCTTACCTTCTCGACCTGGGCCTCCAGAGATCTTGAGGTTGAAAACACCGATTTCAACTCCTCCTCCAAAATACGGCACTTACTGCGGATAAGACATAACACCGCGTCAGAATGGTGGTCATGCTCGTGCCCAGACTGCTGTGACCTCAGCGCTTGTGAGCTGAGTGTGAAGGACACACACACACACACACACCAGTCAAAGTTGCTAAAGGAATCAAGTGATCCGAGTGACCACTGAACCACAATGCTGCCTGGTAGTGAGACAGAGAGGGTGTGTGTGTGTGTGTGTGTGTGTGTGTGTGTACCTCTCAGATTTGGCAGCCCGGTCCTCAGCTCGTTCCAGCTCTCCTTCGACACGGGTCAGTTTACGAGCATTCTGTCAAAAAAAATTGAATCAATAGTTTTTGTTTAATGCAGAATATTATGAGTTTGTCATATTTTAATTTATTTAAACATACAAACATAAGATAATATCGATAAGTCAATAGTGGTGAGACAAGATGACACCAACTACCAGTCCAGTCCATGGATGTCACACCAACGGCGTCCAGTCTTGGACACACTAGTTTCCATTTTCTTTATTTTTTTCTCCATCATCCGTTTGTGTCATTTTAATGTAGAACATGAAGTAAGAACTCTCACAGACTCTGCAGCATGTAAAACCTGCACAGTAGTGATCAGAACACACGCTGGTGTAACCTCGCCCAGATCCTCTACAGGATCTAACGGACCCATTATGCAGCAGCAGACAATAGCAGGAGCTGCCTCAGGTCCTTGACCTGATCAAAGCACACCAGGAAAGATCAAAAAGAAACCTCCTTTGCTTCCTGTGAGAGTACAGCTCTGTCTTTATCTAATATTTATATTATATTCAGCTGGTTTCAGAGATAACGAGGACCAAACTAAAGATGCATTTCTACAAACTGAGGGTGTCTGCAGAGAAACAACCTTCTGCAGGTTCAGAATTTCAGAACTTGGGCCAAATACTTCTCTGGCCTGAAGGGGGCCCTTAAAACTGTTGTAATTAATAGAACTTACCTCCTCATACTTGAGGTCAGCCTCCTCTGCTATCTTTTTGGCTTCGTTCAGCTGATACTCCAGGAGCTCCAGCTTCTCTTCATCCTTCTGAGCTCTGTTCTCGATCACCTTCATACCTCTGCAGGGGGGCCAAAGGACAGAGTGAGGAGGTATCTACAAGGCTGTGGTGCAGCCGTCATCTTCGTTGTGCTGGTACCAACTGTCTGGTCTCAGTCTCTTATCATAAATCAGCATGTGATGTCATTAACTCTACCCCTCCCCCACGTTCTATGTCCTAGAAATTACAAACAGTATTGAAAACGTAATGTTTTGCATTTTTATATTGGCTGTCAGAGCAACCAGTCTTTTTGGCTCAGGTGGTGGTGAAACAGCCTGTTGCAACAGCCTGAAGCAACAACTGAACATATTTGCCAGCATCGCTAACGCACCTCTCGCTCTCATCTGCAACCTTCTCCACCTCCTCCACCTTACGAAGAGCATCCGCGAGCCTCTCCTGAGTTCTGTCCAGGGTGTCCTCCTCATTTTGTAGACGGTTTGACAGAGTGGTCACTTCCATCTCTGCCTGAAGACAAAAACAAGCTGTCTGTTAGCACACGTATGCTAGCTGGAACAAGACAGTGAGCTGACGACCTGAGCTGCCCAACACAACACTCCAGGATCACTGCCTCACCTCCTCATGCTTACATGAATGAGGAGATCCTGACCGCTGTGTAGTTTTAATGAGAATTTAATCTTATAAAATAGGAGATCATCAGCCTGATGTCTGTATTGTTCACTCAGCAGTAGAATATCCATCAGGTATTACGGATCATTATAGCCATTACACAACATAAAGTCTGGATCATATTTGTTATCATTTACTCTTTCCATTGAAAGTATAAAAGCTGGATTTTAAACTGCAGAGCACATTTCTGAATATGTTTCCAATGACAGTCTTATGACATAGAAAATGTGTTGCAATTGGTATTTTCACCACAAGGTGTCTCTAGCACTCACACGACGAACCTGTAACTTCTGGACAGAAGACACAGGTGGACAAAAAGGTGGGACAGACTGAAGAAGTGTGACGAAAAAGATAATGGACGCAATCAGTGCTGAAAATACCCAAAAAGAGAAAACCTGTAACTGTTGGTACAGTGGATCCCGGTGATGAACCAACACATTCTGTACGTGTTTGTTATGAGGCGCCCGCTGATCAGATCTTTGCTCACATGTTGCAGTCTGCTTATCTTCCAACTACGACAGAAGTGTGCTTCAGATGACACCCACAGTTCTGACATCACACCATGAGGCCCCCCTTAAGTCCTTGCAGTACCCGACTCATGAGGTTTATAACCCTGCAGCGAAGGTCCCGTACCTCTGGGCGATTGATCTCTGTCACTAACCACCACCATCATCATTACGGAATCATCCAACATCAAACAGGAACTTGTGAGGACACACACACAGATTTGTGCAGTTTCATACAGATTTTGTAAAAGTAGAAAAGGTCTTAAAGGCAGACAGGATTCTTCTCTGGAAACATCTTGAAACAGTTGAGCCCACATTCTCTACAAGTTTGAACTAGCCCGGGGAATCTTGGGTGTAAGCTCAACCTAGACACCCTCTCAGCCGGCCCCACCTCCACCAACACGTATCGGCAGAAGAGAAGAACAGAAAGACAACTCAACACAGCTCCAAGCCCGTGAACACCTGAAGCATACCTGACATTTTTCATCCTCCTCTCACACCCCCACCACCATCTTGTACAAGTGAAAAGGTGTTTGTACCTCCTCTCTGGTCCTCCGCTCCTTCTCTACCTCCTTCTGCAGCCTCTCAGCTCTCTCCATGGCCTCTTCCACCTGGTCCTGCAGGACCTTGATCTTCTTCTTGACTGCATCGACGCTGACTGATCCACTCATCTTCTGGCAGGAGAGAACCCAGAAGCTTTCAGTGTGCCGTCTACAGCCTGCTCGCTCAAGATGCTTCACTGAAAAGCACCTTTTTAGTGACACATCCCTGTTCACATCTCTTTAGCGTGTATTTTTAAGTATTGACTAACTTTAGAAAGACTGATCATGAGGAGTCTAAATGAAAATCTTGGTTTTCTAGTCTTGACATCATTTACGATCGGAGGTTTCTCAACACTACTTGTGAGCACAGTTGAAACTGGTTCGTTTGTTGCATGTGACGTCAATCCGTCCTCAGTATATTTACCTTTTGGACCATGAAATGCATCTTAAAACAGTATTCATCACACTTTTAAAGCTGGCGTCTGGTTGTGCCATTAGCACGCTAGCTGTAAATGTTAACTACCAACCACCGCCCTGTCAAGCTGCTAGCAGCCATTAACAGCAGCGGTAGTTAACAGGTTAACAGCTGTGACACCGAGTGAGCCTCCTCACCTGGTCGGCTGTTCTGGGTAAACGAAAGTTCGTGCGTCTCAAACCTGGCTTCACCTGAAGCCGTCACTTCCCTGTTAGCTAAATGCTAACGGACTATTAGCGGCTAATTGAGCAGAGTTGCTAGCCCCAAAATTAGAGAAAACGTCTGGAAGCAGATGAGCCTGGAGACTTTGGAGGTTCTGCTTCAGATTGAGGGGTTGCGCGTCCCTATTCCAGCGTTGGTTTAGTGTTCTTGTGCTGAAGGGACCACTTGTGCCGCTCTTCACCGTCTGAATTCCTCAAACAGCCAACTCCCAAATACGGACTACACCCACTTCCGCGTTAAATTCCCTCCACGGGAAGTGACGCAATCGGTCGCGTGGGTCGCAAATATTTAGAAAAATTAAAATGACACTTTTCACTCTAAAACACCTGTTAAATCACATTATGTGCTACAACTAACACACATACTTCATTCAGAACCTTAACTCGATCCTTTAAAGACGAAAACACGTGTATATTAGTCAGCGCTTGAGCAGCTGTTCCTGTCATGTGCCGCCACCTTGTGTTTATAGTTGGTACTGCACAATGCTGGGTTTATTCATGATGGTTGACAGAGAAAATCAACATATTTATCATCATCATCATTACTATCACAACAATGCTTTCTATAACACAATATTTTACTGTTTACATTTTCGTCCTTCACTTTATTAGATTCATAACAAGCACAAAACTTACATCGATCGTAATTTACAGTTTCTGATCAAATCTTTATACAAACACGATTTTCTGTCCAGCTTTTCTAAAACAATTAACTTCCCTTGTCTACGTCTGACTAGTGTTGCCCAAAATACTGAAAATAAAATATATAGTCTTAAATATCAATATTGAATATTTGAAATGATTTAAAACCTTCATAAGCAGAGCATGCTTCATTTGTTCTGCTGATTACTGTTTTAATATTTAATTCTTGGTTTAGCCACAGTAAAATATTTTCAAAACAAGGTCCTAACTGGACTATTTAATTACAATATTTCTTTTTTAAATATTGGCCTCTGAAAGGATAAAAGAAAGTTGACTGCTTGAGTTTCTTTGTTTTACTTCAAAACATAAAATATTCATCTAACTAGAAAACATTGATATCAATCATCATAAAACCATAAAAAAATAAAATCGCTTAAAGAATTCTGAAATAATTTAATAATCAAGAACTAAAAATAGAATCAAGAACACAAATCAAAGGCTCCCTGCTGTTGGCGGTAAATTAAATTTTTATCTATGGGTGTTGAAACCCATTGATCATTTCTGTATTCAGTCTGAAGCTTAAACTGGTCAGAACTGCTGATCTGGGAACTGCACCAGCATCTTTGGGTCCTAAACCTTGATGTTTCCTTCCGTTCTGACGTTTATGTTAAAAGTGAAATGAATCATCTTGTCAATAATAATAATAATCAGTGTTATTGACACATGCAGTGACGAACATGCAGCTGTGCCTCCGTTACACTAATCTACCACACAGGCACCACAACGGTCCCAGTTGGGACGGTCCAGTCCTGCTGCTGCAGCTGGACCCTTCCACACTTTCTGAGGACAGATTTGCTTTTTTGTTTCGACAAACACACATTTGTGTTCATGATCCCAGTTCAAACATAATCCATTTCATGAGACCAACTGTTATTATACAGCGCCCTGCCAAGGTTTCTGTTAATGTGCCTGGTTGAGCAGCATCTCAGCTGAGCCCTGTGACAGCAGGAAGATCTGGGAGACTCTGGAGTTGCTAAGGCTACACCTGCATAGGTATGACCTTCATGGAAAGGTCCTCAGAAGAAAACATCTCCTGCATCCTCACGTCAAGAAGTCACAAGTTTGGTAAAGAACATCCAGACAGGCCTGATGGGTCCTGTGGAAACAAGCCCTGTGACAAAAGCAGGTTCCAACAGAACTCTTTGGGAGCAGTGAGGAAAGGTCTGTGTGGACAACATCTGTCCAGCTGCAACTGGGGGGGGGATCCAGCAGGCTTTGGGGTTGCGTTGTAGTCAGTGGGAACGTCCCACAGATAGAGGGAAGAAGATTCAATTAAAAAAACCTGGAAGCAAACATAGGATCATCTGGAAGAAGCTGAAAAGGCTTCTAAAGATGGATAATGATCCTGGCTTTAGATCCACCAGGGACCACCTCCAGGGGCTTTAGAGAACTTCATTCTACGCTGGACACTTGTCTTTAGTCTCATTTAAAAATGTGAAAGATGACAATTAAAATAATAATTGAGATAATCTCTAAAGGGAATCTGTGACTTCTTGTGTTTAGAAGATTGTTTCATGTCTCACCCGCTGAACTCTTCACATTAACAGAAACTCTGACTTTTGCACACATCTGTAAACCTAGTTTGCACAAAAGCCAGCAGGCAGAACAATCTTTTTTTTACAGCAACGACACAAAAACCAGCTTAAGTCCCGTGGCATTCTGGGTAAGGCAGCGTGCAAGTCAAAGAAAATTCTTCTTCCCATCTTCAAAGAGATGATGATGATGCTGATGCTGATGTTTGGCCCCTCCCACGATCCAATTCTGATACACTCCAGCATTTCAGAATGGGTCATTCCAGCTTGCATGATGATGTAAACAGGTCAAAGGTTATAACTTCTAACCTACCAGCAACAATGGAGAAATGCTGCAGCAGCTGCTGCAGTCTGTCAAACCCGAATCACAGGATCCAATATAGTTTTCAGATCCACAGTGGCACCAAGTTGACAACCAGGAGGGGAGCCAGCTCCGCTAACTGGGATCTGCACTGCACTCACTCTCCTCTGGGATGTCCTGCAGGTCTGAAAGGCAAAAGGTCATCACAGTGACTGTTAACATCCCCACAGATGGCAATTAACACTACTATGGTGCAGGTGACTACGTACTACAATTACTGACCAATATTACTGCAGCTGCCACAACCAACACTACCACTATGACTACTGCTACTACTACACTACAGCTCCTGCTACGGCTAAGGGTACTACTATTACTGGTACTATTACCACTACAGCTAATGCTGTAACTGCTGTTACTACTATTACTGGTACTATTACCACTACAGCTAATGCTGTAACTGCTGTTACTACTATTACTGGTACTATTACCACTACAGCTAATGCTACATAGGGTAAAATTGCTAACTGACCTCTAGGGCTGTCAGACCGAGGTGAGATCTTCATCATTTCCTCCTCCTCCTCCTCCTCATTTTCTTCCTGGACACCATCTAATTGGTCGATTGGATCCTCGGTGGCCAATGGGGCGAGGACACAGGGTTCTACTTCCTTGCTGCCACGCCTCCTTTTCTTCTTCTGAAAGAGATATCCAGGTTTTACTTGTTATGTCCGTCAATTAGCGTGAACTTGAATACAAAACCTTGATTCTTCATCATTTTCTCTTTTTTCATCACTGTTTACTTTAATCAGTTTTGGAACCCTAACTTTGGGATTTTTGTGTTGTAAAAGGAAATCATTGACGGTGACTACAGTGCATCTGTGGATGTGTGCCATTCTTTGTTAAATAATCGAGACAAATTAGTTACGCAGACAAAAACAAAGGTTAGTTAGTCAACTGAATGTTAGTCCTCAATGAGATGATGTGCATTTTAAAAGGTCTCTTAAGGTAAAAGTCCCCTTTTTGCACCTTTTTCCCCTTGTTGACATCACCAGTATCTCCATTGGGCAGATTCTTGATTGCTGGCTCCGCCTTCCCTCTGGCTGGCTCCTCCCCCCTCAGACGCAGCCGCGTCACTTCGTCTTGCAGCAGTTGCACCTGTTTTTGCAGCAGCACCACTTCACCTCCAGTGTCCATCCCCGAGTCCTTTGACATGGATCGGCTGAGGAGGGGCCCAGAGGTGGTCCCGGGGGTGGAAGCTGGTCTCAGTAGGAGCTCCAAGATGGAGTCTTGACGAATCACAGCAGCCTGGGGGGGTGTGGCCAGCGAGTCAGAGAAGCAGGACAAAAACATTCACCGTGACCTTGAGTGTTTCCCCGTTACCTGCAGGTCGTGCAGCTGTCGGCTGAGGTTGACCAACCGCTGACGGACTTCCTGTGACCACAGATGTTATTTACCTCAGATACTTCTTTATTTGCGAGGGGGGGGGGGGGGGGGGGTTCAGCCTCAACCAGATGCTGACAGACTGGGACCACTCTGTGACCGGTCTTTTAATTTGATTGTGTGATACAGCTGGATCATAAATGTCTCAGTTACCTTGTTTATCAGTCGCTCCTGTAGCTGGTTACCGTTTCTGTCCTTGGAGGTGGTGCTGTTCTGAGGAGCCGAGTCACCATCTGACAGTGCGACAAGTTTTATTTACTGAAACTAATTGGTTTTAGGAGCAGTAAAGTGGTACTAAATACAGATTTGGGCTTCAATCACAGCGGTGGCAACAGAACTTTTCTTTCATTTCGTAACTGCCGCTAAAGCCGCTAAAGAGAACAGGCAACTCACTACTCAGCTCCTGGTTGCCGTTGGTTACGTTCTGTTTATTGTTGCTGGAGTCTAGTAGCAGTTCAGTCAGTCTGTCAACTGGAACAGAGAAAAAGGAAGAAACGGCCTCAGAGAGATGTTGCAACAGCAACAGCAACAACCAGCAACAGAAACTGACCTTCAGTGATGGAGGAGGCGAGGAGAGGCTCAGCTTGAGGAGCATATGGAGAATCAGCTCTGAACAGGTTCCTGCAGGAGGAGGAGGACATCTTGGAAGAGGAGACGTGGAAGTTTCCACCATCATCCTCTCCTCCTCTCCCCGTTGCCTCAACTAAGTCAGAAAACAGAGTGACTCGCTCCTGCAGGAGCTCCAGCACCTCCGTGTCCTTCTGCTGGATGTCAGCTGCAGAGGAGGAGGAGGAGGAAGGGGAGCAGTAAGGAGGATAAGGAGTAAGAAAGAGATGGGGAGGAAGGAAGGAAAGTGTTCATTTTAAACGAAGCTCTGAAGACTGGACACAACACAAAGGAGTGGAGGGGGGAACAAGTAGGAGATGAAAAAATGCAGCAGGAGGAGATGAAGCAGGAGTTGGTCCTGCTACACAAGGAGGAGGTGCAGTACCTCTGAGCCTCCGCAGCAGAGCTTTGTCCTCAGTCTCGATGAGGGGAAACTCGTCTCTGCTTGGACACCTTTGGAAGAAGAAACCCCAGACTGGTACTGAGCACTTTGGACTGAGAACTCCGAAATCTCAGCAAACAATGAGAAACCAATCAAGTCTAAATCAATTCTGTGACCTGAAGCTGTACAGGACGGTACTAAGAAGTTCTGACGGGTACACGAGTACTGCTGTCCTGACCTGACAGCTGTCTGTTGGATGAGGTTCATCCAGGTCCGACGTTCGTCTTTGGATGGCGCGTACAGCTCGTACATCTCTGGAGGCGTGGAAGCGCTGATCAGGTACATCCCTCGTTCCTGATTGGCTATATCCCTTACAATGAGGTTATTGAGAGACACCACTGGAGACTTGTCCTGGAAGACATGAGACAGGATGGTTGGGTGGATGATTAAAGAAATGGATGATCAGAAGGATGGATGATTAGAGGGTTAGATGGATGGATGATTAGAGGGGAGGATGTTAGACGGATGGGTGGATGGGTGTCACTCACCAGGGATGCAAACGTGAACTTCTGATCCTTCTCCTGAAGGAATACTAAGATGTCTGACATCAGCAGAACCTGGACATCTACACACAAAAGCCTGTGGTTGGTTTTGGGCTGCTGGCTCTGCTGGCTGTGTCATTGAGGCGTACCTTTCATTCTGGAGCCCTGAACCTTCCAGAGGAGCGCTCCCTCATGGAGGAGTTTCCTCCTGAGCAGCTCTCCTCCTCGGAACACACCTCCTCCTCGGACCTCTGCTTGAGCCCGTGGGTCCAAACGGGCCTGAATCTCCTGCAGCCTCCTGGTCCAAACCAGCTCCTGAACCTCCTTGTCCACTGAGCTGATCAAATCCTTCAGGAGGCCCAGGGCCTGGTTGAGTGTCTGCGCCTCCGTCTCATTGCCTGGATGCAGTCGCAGGGACATGTGGTCATCAGAGATCCCTCAGAGTCCAGTCTAGACCAGCACAGCTCTGAAATTACCTTTAGTGTTGTCGAGGATTCTCTGGATGAGGACCGGGTACTTTGTGAGTCGCTGCGTCACCAGCAAGATACACTCCTGAACACCATGACGACGTAACAAGGGACCACGACAAGCACGCTGAGCATCATGGGAAAAAAGACCCCAGCATTAGTGAAATGTTCCCGAGGAATTAACCTTTAAGCAGAGTTTTCCTGGTTTAAGCCGGGGTGGAACTCAACCTGAATGTTATATATGTAATATTCCAAAAATGGCACTAATCGAAGTAGACGATTTAATCTGGATTCCAACAAAAATGTCACATCAAACCAGGTTTAACTGGGAATCGGCCAGTTAGAGACCAAACAAAATCTGAATGAAAGACTTATGCCCCTGGTTAAATGAGATCAAACAATCTCCGTGGTCAAACTGGTTTATAATCAACTTGAAACACACCAAAACCACATTTCCCCGTGTTTGGCAAAAAATTTCAAGTTTCAGTTTGGTCACAATGAGAAAAAAAAAAAACAACCTGATTCTGATATTAACTCCTTTATACACAATTGAACTACATTTGAAAGAAACAGCACACAGACCCACGAAGGTCCTGAACCTGAACCATACTGAGGTCCACGTGCTGGTTCTGTTTCAGGTTCTCACCCTGATGAACTGCTGCAGCCTTCGGTCCCGACCCAGAACCTCTTTGTACAGTTTCACAGCTTTAGGATGTCGACTGCAGAACTCTGAGTACAGCTTCTTCATGTCCTCAGCTGACTGTCCTGAAAACTACACATAAACAAACACGCAGCCATGATGGACGTGTGGTCAGAGCTCTCCTGCAGCTGTTGTGTCATGGTAAGGGTGGGGGGGGGGGCTGGTACCTGTCTGAGCAGCAGGTCTCCGATCCTGCGCACGGT
Source organism: Takifugu flavidus (assembly GCF_003711565.1). Classification (NCBI taxonomy): domain Eukaryota; kingdom Metazoa; phylum Chordata; class Actinopteri; order Tetraodontiformes; family Tetraodontidae; genus Takifugu; species Takifugu flavidus. The sequence goes on from NC_079529.1 coordinate 11,498,131, forward strand.
GAAGTTGGTGTCGCTGCCCTCCAGGAGACCCTCCTTCCTGCGGTTCAGCAGCTCTGACAGAAAGTTGGAGTGCCACTCCAGCAGCTGATCCAGGCAGGGGAAGATGGTGTGGACCACACCTGCTTCCAGCATCACCTCCTCCTGCATCCCCCGCCGGTACACCCCCTCCATGATCCTCAGTGTCCGCACGTGGTGGAACTCGGTCTGGAGTAACTCTGAAAGACAATGAAGGGACAAGAGGCACCGTGAGACAAACACATGTCCACCATTAGGAGACATTTATGGTTTAGTGACACCACCCACTAAGAGGAACAAATAAGATAACACTGTCTTATTCAACCTAAATAAACACATCAGTTGCTAATTGCTTCATCATATTACTTATGATAAAAACATAAAGACAATTTTTAGCTCTACATTAGGATGATGAAATATCTCATAAAGGTCAACATAAGGTAAACGAACAAAAACATGAGTGGCAGAAGTGCCTGTTCACGTTCATGTACCATAGATGACATCCTGCTGTTTGATGAGGTCTTTATGAAGCGTCTGCAGGTAGTTTGGTTCCACGATGAGACTCCAGCTGTCAGCCTGAACACAACTGCCCTCCACCTGCAGCTCTTCCAGCAGGGGGCTCCACCACCATTCCCCTGAAATAACACCACAGGTCACCTACAACAGGAAGAATGAACGAAGGCACACATGGAATACAATGTTGCGTCAGATGGACTGACCCTCATCAGTCAGCGACTCCATGGATAACGTTCTGCTCCTGAAGTTCAGTGACTCCGTGGAGTGAGACAGAATCCTCCTGAGACCGACAGAGTCTTCACTTACTCTGCAGGGACAGAAGGGAAAACAGAAAGGCAGGTTTTTTAGTCACGTGATCATCTCCATCACTTTCCTTGTGTTAATAAATGCATCTAAATGTGTTGTCGGCAGTGGAAAAGAAGTTGTAGTCAGCAAGCACCTTGTGAAACTAAGTACCGTAATTTCCGGACTATAAGCCACTACTTTTTTCCTACACTTTAAACACTGCGGCTTAAAATCCGGTGCGGCTTGTATAAGTACAAAATTGATTTTCTTTCTAAAATTAGATTATGCGGCTTTTAATCAGGTGCGCTCTGTAGTCCAGAAATGACGGTAATCAAATTGGAGAGCTGCTCAGACTCACCCTGCAATGTTGTTGGTAGAGACGCTCTTGGCGAGTGAGAGACCAGAGCGCACCCGCCTGGACCCCAGCAGAGACTGACGAAGGCTGTCGGATGGGTAGATGGCTGAGCTGGGACGCTCCTTTATCATTGGTGCTGACAACAGAAGAAGAAGAAGAAGTAGGAGAAGAAGAAGGAGAGGAGACAATTCAGAACAAAGCAAAGCAACCAGGGCTATCAGTCAGACAGACAGATAAGCTGTCAGACAGACAGATAAGCTGTCAGGCAGACCAACAGTCAGGCAGACAGATAAGCTGTCAGGCAGACCAACAGTCAGACAGACCAACAGTCAGTCAGACAGACAAACAGTCAGACAGACAGATAAGCTGTCAGACAGACCAACAGTCAGGCAGACAGATAAGCTGTCAGACAGACCAACAGTCAGACAGACAGACCAACAGTCAGACAGACAGATAAGCTTTCAGACAGACCAACAGTCAGACAGACAGACCAACAGTCAGACAGACCAACAGACAGACCAACAGTCAGGCAGACCAACAGTCAGACAGACAGATAAGCTTCAGACAGACCAACAGTCAGACAGACCAACAGACAGACAGACCAACAGTCAGACAGACAGACCAACAGTCAGACAGACCAACAGACAGACAGACCAACAGTCAGACAGACAGACCAACAGTCAGACAGACAGACCAACAGTCAGACAGACCAACAGTCAGACAGACCAACAGTCAGTCAGACAGACCAACAGTCAGACAGACCAACAGACAGACCAACAGTCAGACCAACAGTCAGACAGACAGATAAGCTGTCAGACAGACCAACAGTCAGACAGATAGACCAACAGTCAGACAGACAGATAAGCTGTCAGACAGACAGATAAGCTGTCAGACAGACCAACAGTCAGACAAACCAACAGTCAGACAGACCAACAGACAGACCAACAGTCAGACAGACCAACAGTCAGACAGACAGACCAACAGTCAGACCAACAGTCAGACAGACAGATAAGCTGTCAGACAGACAGATAAGCTGTCAGACAGACCAACAGTCAGACAGATAGACCAACAGTCAGACAGACCAACAGTCAGACAGACCAACAGACAGACCAACAGTCAGACAGACCAACAGTCAGACAGACAGATACGCTGTCAGACAGACAGATAAGCTGTCAGACAGACCAACAGTCAGACAGACAGACCAACAGTCAGACAGACCAACAGTCAGACAGACCAACAGTCAGTCAGACAGACCAACAGTCAGACAGACCAACAGACAGACCAACAGTCAGACCAACAGTCAGACAGACAGATAAGCTGTCAGACAGACCAACAGTCAGACAGATAGACCAACAGTCAGACAGACAGATAAGCTGTCAGACAGACAGATAAGCTGTCAGACAGACCAACAGTCAGACAAACCAACAGTCAGACAGACCAACAGACAGACCAACAGTCAGACAGACCAACAGTCAGACAGACAGACCAACAGTCAGACCAACAGTCAGACAGACAGATAAGCTGTCAGACAGACAGATAAGCTGTCAGACAGACCAACAGTCAGACAGATAGACCAACAGTCAGACAGACCAACAGTCAGACAGACCAACAGACAGACCAACAGTCAGACAGACCAACAGTCAGACAGACAGATAAGCTGTCAGACAGACAGATAAGCTGTCAGACAGACCACAGTCAGACAGACCAACAGTCAGTCAGACAGACCAACAGTCAGACAGACCAACAGTCAGACAGACAGACCAACAGTCAGTCAGACAGACCAACAGTCAGACAGACAGACCAACAGTCAGTCAGACCAACAGTCAGACAGACCAACAGTCAGTCAGACCAACAGTCAGTCAGACAGACAGACCAACAGTCAGACAGACCAACAGACAGACTCACTTTTGTTGCGGAGGGTAACATTCTGCAGAGCTGAACTGCTTCTCATCATTGCTAACTTCTGTTGCTGTTCAGAGAAAAACAGGCAGGCAAGAGGCATGATACCTCAGCAGACAGACAGGCAGGTATTCAGCAGTGAGACGGGTCGGCAGGTCTTACTTTCTGTTTCATTTTGGCACAGTTGGCCACACTGTCTCTGCAGCGGTTGTGGATGGTGACGTTACAACCTGAGAAGCAAACAGCTCAGAGGTTAAAGTTTGTAAACTGACAAAAGCTCCACTTTTTTGGTACATTTCATTTATTAATTTCGTTAAAACAACACAATGTTACTTTAATGAACACTGCAGACACTTTTGTGTGCCTTTATGTTGACACAGTCTCTCAATAAGCATAATTCACCTCATTCCAGAAGAGCTTTTCAAAGAAAGACTTTTATTTAGAAACAGGAAGTGTGGTAATGGATGAGCTAATGTGTGGTTACCTGGGCAACTGAGTGCCTCCTTGGCTGTGATGCTCCTGTTGCAGGAGGAGCAGAGCGTGGTGGAGGACACTGTCAGGGAGGTGAACAGGTGACCGTTGCTTGACCTGGCCTCTCTCTCCCGCGCTTCTCTCTCTCGCTCCTTCAGCCGCTCCTTCTCTTTATTCTGCAGAGTTCAGCAGAAAGAAACTAAAGCCTCACACTCTCCTCACCCCTGCATCACCCCTCACCCCTGCATCATTCTCCTTACCCATGCACCCCTCACCCCTGCATCACCCCTCACCCCTGCATCATTCTCCTTACCCATGCACCCCTCACCCCTGCATCACCCCTCACCCCTGCATCATTCTCCTTACCCATGCACCCCTCACCCCTGCATCACCCCTCACCCCTGCATCATTCTCCTTACCCATGCACCCCTCACCCCTGCATCACTCTCCTCACCCCTGCATCACTCCCCTCACCCCTGCATCACTCCCCTTACCCCTGCATCACTCCCCTCACCCCTGTATCACTCCCCTCACCCCTGTATCACTCCCCTCACCCCTGTATCACTCTCCTCACCCATGCACCCCTCACCCCTGCATCACTCTCCTCACCCCTGCATCACTCTCCTCACCCATGCATCACTCTCCTCACCCATGCATCACTCTCCTCACCCATGCATCACTCTCCTCACCCATGCACCCCTCACCCCTGCATCACTCCCCTCACCCCTGCATCACTCCCCTCACCCCTGCATCACTCCCCTCACCCCTGCATCACTCTCCTCACCCATGCACCCCTCACCCCTGCATCACTCTCCTCACCCCTGAATCACATCCTCACCCCTGCATCTTTCCCCCACAGACTCTCCCCCCACGTGTGACGTCGTCCCTCGCCTCACCCCTGCCTGAGCTTTTCTTTCTCTTACAGACTTGATTTGGGCCTGGACTACTGTAACTGGTAGATTTTAGTCCTCAGCTTGTCCAGATTGTTGCTGGTGAAAAAGTGCTTCCTCACAGAGGAGACAGAACCTGCAGAGGAGACAGAACCTACAGAACCCCTAAACTCTGGAACCAGCTGCCCCAAAACTAGATTTGTTCATTCTACGTATGAGTGTATCCCGAATGTGTTTTATTAGGGTTTTTCTGTTTAGTTCTGTGCAGCACTTTAGTCAATGCTACTGCTTTAAAATGTGCCCCACATTCAAAAACGTATAAAATTCAAATACATGTTACTCATTTGCTAGAAAAAGGTCTAAAATGTCTGTTTCAGTCCTGAACACATCGGTTTCTAGCAGCTTCTCTTTAAGTTTGGACTATTTTTCACAATAACTTTTCTAAACTGGGAGGAGCAGGAAGAGGAAGTGTGTGTGAGTGTGTGTGAATGTTTTAGAAACTCTGAACTTAGGTCTTGCTTGGTGTGAGCACAGTTCTTGTTCACAATAAGTGGAAGTCCAACAGATGCACACACATGCATGCACAGACGCGAGCAACATGTGACATCACTTCCTGCTGCTGTTCTGATACAAAGTCTAATCCATTTTCTTATTCTCAGTTTCATTGATCCAATAAAAGATCAACAGCAAGTCTATAAAATGTCTTATATGTTGTTGATCAATAAAATGATCACAGATTTGCTCCTAGAATCATCTACGAACAGTTTAATGATCTGGTGGTGACAGTCGGCGATCATCCGATCAATAGAGAAAGAGCTCAGTGAGAGAGAGATAAAGACACTACTGTCTGACTGGGGAGAGGGGGTCATAAGACTGAGGGAGGCAGAAACCAGAATCCAGCAGGAGGTGATATCTGCTGTTCATTCATCAGTGAGTCATGTGACTCAACCATGTAGCCACGTGAACAGACTGTTCATTTTCCCTGCTTCTCTTATCCAATCACAGACAGGAAGACACCTGGACGGTCAACCGGGGACAATTCTAGCTGTGATAACACTTTAGTTATGAAATGGAACCAGAAGTCCTGTTCTGTCTGACTGGCAGGACGATGCGGCATCATTGCCAATGCAGAGAAAACACAGTTTTAGCTAACGTGCACGGCTGAGATCGTTGAAACATCACATAGGAAGACCAAACCTGCTGGACTGTTCATTTTTCCATTTTACTGTCTCTAAATCACATTTACAGTTGCCAAATCTGTAGAGAAAGACGCCGCTAGTGCTGAGTGATCATGAGTAACAGTCACAAAATCAGTGTTTGCTGAGAGGGACAAATGTATTCAACGTATGGAATTTAACCATTGGGGAGGTTCCCGCACCAGCAGCACGTAAAATGTCTTGTATTTTCTCAGACAGTGTGTGTTTATATTTGTGAGACGATTTTAAGTGTAAACGACGTTACATAAATAAAGATAATGTTGCTGACATGGCCAAAGTGCTCATCTGAACCTGGAGATCTTCCTCGTTGTTGCTCAACTGCTCCTGTAAGGCTGCAGAGAGCAACCGCTGACCCCATACAGACAGGGGAGTGGTTGTGGCTTCTCCGAGTTGACTCGAATGTAGCTTTATTTTTATCGTTGTGGCCAAGAAAATCCTAAATTTGTTTATCAGTTTAAATGAACAAAGAATGTGGTCTTGCAGCCTCATACAGAGCCAAAGCTGCACCACGAAGGGAATATTTGCTCTATTTGTCTTATTGCTCACTCATGGTGTGGTTTCTAACTGGTCTTTGTACCAGCTGTTTCCTAACAACTTCTAATTATAAATAATGAATGTTGCTTCTCTTTGCTCATTTGGGTCTAAACTCTGAAAGTTGCAGACGACAGTCTCTGGAAGTGTCAAAGACGAACTGGTCCGTGTAGGAAGGACCTTCATGCTGCTGATAAGATGATGATGCTGATCAACCTCAAGATCAGCAGCTTCAAAGCAGTTTAGAACTTTTTATTTCATTTCTTTGCTGTGACAGACTAAAAAAATAGTTTGACTGTGATATTGCACCAATATCATCCATCATTTCAGTTCAGGCTCCATCCAATAGCCCAATCCAAGCGGGTAACGGAGGTCAGAGGTCAAACATCCACCTTCACTTCCTCCACGCGCACGCGCATACACCGAAACACACACGCGTCTCCGCCCCTCCCCCACTGACTTCCTCCTGTAGGACAAAGCGGCCACGCTGCTGCAGACGAGCACCCGCAAACCTCACAAAAACACGCAAAGATACACACAAAAGTCACCACACTCGCCTTGGTATCAACAGACACACACCTTCACACACATTGGTTGTGCGGGTTTACGCTCTGAACAGGAAAAAGTGCCCTTTTCAGGGCTCTAAGAACCACCAACTTCAGAAACCTCCCTGTTCTAAAATTGCTCGACTCATATGTGATCACAGACTTGATCATCGACCATAAATACCGATAATCACTCCAACATCTGCACTAGCGGAACTATTTTACAGATGTGAGCTGACGAGGCAGAACAGTGAACCCAACCCCTCTTTTTGTTCGGTCGCCTCTGAAAACAGCCAATAATGGATAAAAGCGATCGCTTTTATCCATTAAAAGCCCTCTTGCGAACGACCCTCGCTCCTATTTTCTTTTCTTCTTTTTATCCCTTCTGAACTCACCTTCAGGTTGATTTCCTTCATCCTGTCCTGTCTTTTGCTCTCCAGCAGCCGGGACATCCCCCCTCCACAAATCAAACCGACCAGGGTTGATCGATCGCTTGATCACAGTCTAATCTATAGTTAATCGTTGATAATTTTACCAATTATTGGGTTCCGAAAACGGAGCCGTCCGCAGTCTGAGCGCGGGGGTGAGGAAAACTTTGACAGACAGCGCCGGTCTCTACTTCTGACCAATGAGACGCCGGGCCGCGGCTGCTGTGAGCAGCCAATCACGTTAGTGTACGCACTGAAAGATCCGCCCACACATCTGCGAGGTAACGCTCGTTTTCCACAACGGGGCAGTAAACTAGGCGGTGTGAGGGGGTGATCAGTATCTATGACAACGTGTCAATGAGTCACGTGACAATTCACGAAGAAACCTTATGTTCCGCTCGGGTCACGTGAGTGCCGAATATTACCGATCCCCAACGAATCAAATAACCACGCCCACCCCTTCTCCTGAAACCACACTGTGGACAACGCAGTTCTGTGTGACGTGGAAGTTTTAAATGACACCGCCCCTCCGGGAAGTGCAGGTCGACATAAGAAAGGAACCTCTGGGTTCTGTATTGGTAAAACAAAGAGAGTATTAAATCAATAAAAAGAGGGTAAACACTGGTCATAAAATATGTTTCACTGACTACACTGATAAAACAGAAGGCAGGTCTGGATCTAGCACAATCTTCTGATGGGGGCATACAATTTCCTGATCTTTGCATATGTTTTTTTAAGGGATGGATGAAGACCTGGGTATAACAACAATTTTTATAGCAGCGAGAGCTAAAAAACAAACATAATAATAATAATTTAAAAAAAACTTCAGTAATAAAATCGGCGACATAAACAGGACAGAGTCACCTAAACTAATAAATATTACGTACAATAACAGCAAAATACATCAGCAAAGGAACATTTTCAATAATAAATCAAGTTTGAAACTCTGTTGATAACAACAATCTATGTACAAATTTGCTGGTTTGTCCAACACACATAGAGAAACAGAGAGAGAGGAAAGAGAGAGATGGAACAAGGACTGTGCAAGGGAAGGAAAGCTTCCACAAAAGTGGAGACAAATTTGATCCAAACTACTCTAGAGGGATTTGCATTCAGCAGCAACCTGGTAAAAATACTCTGTGTGACTATAAGCCACAGAATCAAACACTTCCTGAGCTGGTCACAATCTGGCTTCCTATCAAACCACCGTGCATGAGACCATGTCTACAGCCTCAAGACTCTAGTCCGGAGGCATGTTGAAGTATGCAAAATGATCCTACGTGTCCAACAAAAAGCAACAAACACATGCAGAGCAGCACTAGGCTGATACACCTGACACAGAACACCTGAGCACTGTGATTGATCCAAACCTGAGGAAACACCTGGCCAGGTATAGACTCAGTCAGTATAACACGGCCACAGGGAGACCGGGCTGACCAGACAGGAGCCACCATCAGGTGGTGGTGATGGAGCTGCCAGCTCTGCCAGACCTCAGAGACACCTGATCACCCACCATCACAAAGCCTCTGAGGAACCTGAGCACCCACATAAAAGCCCGTAAAAGATGAGCCGGCAGATTACAACCACCATCTGCTGGACTACAATCAGCCTGAGCAGGCTTGAAAGTGTACCTGAGACCTCCTCCTGATCCAGATCTTTCTGCTCTCCAAAAACCCTGAAAAGACACTTTATTCTATATATGAAACACTAATGTGTCAGCACATCTGTTCATACGTTTTTGGATGTTTAACTTTTGCATGACTTTGCATGTGACTCTTGCTTTAACAACGTAAACAGTTGTTTTTTATGTAATAAAAGCCCTTAGAATCCATGTGAGAGAAAGAGGGAAGAGAGGAGAAAAAGAAAAGACAGAAGAGATAAGAGGGAAGAAAAAGAGAATAGAGAGGAGAAAGGGAAACGAGAGAGAAGAGGAAGGGAAGAGAAGAAAGAAGAGAGAGAAAGAGGGAAGATAAGACAGAAAAGAGAGGAGAGAAGGGAGAGAGGGAGGGAGAGAGGGAGGGAGGCTGGTGCTGGCTGGTACGCGACAGTTGCTGACACGAAATGTGTCATGCGCGTGTGTGCGGGGGTTGGTGCTCACGCGTGTCTGGGAACGACAATTTACATTTATTCATTTATACTAAACATCGACTGTTTAAACATTATTCCAAATGTTGATAATCATGTTTAATTTAGGAATTTCTCGTTTTTACTATCAAGAGACATATTTATTCTGTGGATACTTATTCAAACCTGTCCCTCCACAGGGGTGATTTACCTTTAACGGGCGTGACGTTGGCACACCTGAGCTGCACTTCCGGGCGATTTCACAACAACAGAGGACGAAGAACAAGAAAAGCAGAGGAATAAACCAAGTGGTTACGTTAAAGCTAATTAAATTAGGCGAGTTTTTAATTATGTTTATCTTCAGTAAAGTTTTATTCGCAAATGTTTGCATTAGTATAATCGTTTGAAGGCGGAATCTTAAACGAATCCGTGTTTGTCTCAAAGGGTTGTTCTCAATCAACGTGAACAACACTTTTCGCCATGACTGAATTTTTATAAAATTAAAATACGGTGTGGCGTTTAACGCCATGAAGTAGGTTTTAAAAAAAAAAAGTTCTTTAACATTTGATTTCACTTTTAAACTCCAGGATCAAAAAGGCTTTTTCTTAGAATGATTTGATTCAAAGTGTGACTGTAAAAATCACATTGGCAAAAAAATAAAAAATAAAAAAAAGGTTTTTCCCCCCAGGTATAAACGTAGTGAGCTGGCTCTCGGTAGATAAACAGTATCGTTTGAGTTTGAAAAGGAGAACATCTTTACTTCCGCTTGTGGTAGAATTGGACTTTAGTTATTAATTGAATTGTTCCACAAATATACTGTTGGTTCCAAGCAACATGCAATTTCCCGTTTACAAAATTAAAATGTTATTGGTGCAATACTTAAAGAACAGTAAACTGTGTACAGTCACGTTTTCACAATTTGTTTAATTATGTGTGTAGTCAACCAGGAAATGTTATTTGATACCAATCATCGAGAAACGACAGACTTAAGTTGAAGGACTGAATCTGTCAGACTGAATCTGTTTGATGTCACTGACATGTCATCTTCAACATACAGGTGCTCCACGTCCAACAGGAAGTCCCAAGATGGGGGATGATGGGACAGAATCCAGCACCCTGCGGTGGCCTGGAGACCTGCGGACAAATGTAGCGACAGACAGACTGGCGAGCGTAGAGACAGATAAAGATGACAGGACAAGTGTGCAGTCAGATGTTATAAGTTGCACAGAAAGTGAGAGAGAGCCAATAGTCAAGAGTGAGAGGAGAGGGGGGGGAGCCAGGGAGCAAGCTGAGACAGGAGTTGGCACAGACCAAGATTCAAAAGAGGAGGAGCCTTTGGAGAACCAGCTACCAGAAAAAGCTGCTCAGGTTTTTGCTCCAGCACTGACTATCCCTCATTCATCTCCCGCCTTAACCAGGGAGAGTCAGGAATTGTGGGAAATGGAGTCACAGAAGAGCCCCTTGCTGGTTCCTCAAGGAACACCCTACCATGAAAACCAGTTTAACTGGGAGGAGGATACAAACCCGAGCACATGTACATGCACCGTTCATCATTGTCTGTAGAGGCCAGGTAACTGTATGGATGGAGTTATGATGTTCGTCTGTCCTTCTGTGTCAGTTGGCTGTCGCTGCCCCCCCAGGGAAGTCCTGAAGGTTGGCGTCTCTCTGATGTCAGCAGCGATGTTCTTTCCCTTCCTGGTATGGGGTGGCTATGTTTTCCTGCCATTTGATGCACCCCTCCTTGACGGAGCCCCCCTCAGACTTGTCTACACGCTACGCTGCTCAGTGTTTTCCGTCACGCCCATCATCCTTGGTGAGTACACAGCCACCCAGATAATGCTGGGTCACAATCAGCCGTCACCAGCTCTCACCTGTGGTTTCCCCCGCCTGTTGCTCAGGTTGGCTCGTTCTGGGGGCCTGTCGGCTCAAGTATGGCGTTATCCGCCCTCTCTTTGATGATGTGGTGGAGAATGCAGGGACACAGGAGGTCAGCATCCACAGGCGTTTCCTCTCAGACTCCTCCTCCCTGTTCTTGATCTATTTCCTGCAGCTGGTCATCCTGGCAATGTACCTTAGCCAAGAGCAGCTGAAGCTCGTCCCGTTACTCACAATTATCTTTGCCCTTGGACGGTGAGACATTTCCATCTTTTTATCTTCTCGTTATCTGGCTATGAGGTGACAACAGCCATGTTTGTTCGTTTTGTTTCCAGAGTGGTTTACTGGGTGGCTGCGGCATTTGGCAGCAGCGTCCGTGGCTTTGGGTTTGGTCTTTCCTTTCTGCCGAGCATCGCCATGATGGTTGCCAACTTCTATTTTGTCTTCACGGTCGAGGCAACGGGCTCCATCTTCAGCCATCTGTCCCCACTTGAGAGCCTGAATCCACCTGATGGCAAGCAGAGGTTCTGGGGATGATGCCAATTGCTTCTCAATTATTAACCCTTTCATTTGTTTTAGGGTTAGTTGTATTTTTTAATAAAGGCTCTTTATTCACTTTGGGTTTATTAAATAATTCATAAAAGGCTTTTAAAATAACTGACTGCTCATCTTGGTAAATTGAGCTGTACTAATTAATCTCTCCATTGTTAATCTGCTGTTGGTTTGAATTGAACAAGATTCAAAAGGCACTCCTGAGAGAGGTGTGAAACACATGCAGCATAAAGTTGATTCACTTTCCTGAAGCTGAAGAGAATAACCACACAGACAGGAGGGAAATATGTAAAAACTGCCCCATTTTTCCTAAACAGAAAACTAAACCTAGTCAACTGTTGTGATCCCCTCAGGTTAACTGCTGCTGCACTGAAAATGACAGATTTGATGAAACCAGACGTTTATTCCTTGGTACTACTGGACACCAGTTCAAGCCAGTCATCTCACCTTTGCCAGTGGCTGCTAACCTGACATAATGGTCATCTTTATTTAAAGTTGACGGAGAGCAGAGGCATTAAAAAAGGATTTAATTTAAAAAGGAAAAATAAGTACATAATGTGACATTTTATATTTACAAGATGTACAAGAAATACATGTGAACTAACAAATAAGCTGATGGAAACTGGAACCAACGACCCTGCTGGCTCGTTAATCATCTTCATCCTCAGCTGCCGTCAGTTGAGCGGGTGGAGCGTCTTCCTCAGAACTGGTCTGACGAGCTGCCGTCCTAAACAAACCCATCAAATCCTGAAAACGGCAAAAAACCTGCAGGAGGTGGAATAGCTGGTGAGTTTCATCTCCATGGACCAATCACAAAGGGTGTGGAGCAGATTACCTCATTGGGGGTCTTGTTGCCAAGTAGAGTCGAAATGGCCTGAAAGGTGTTCTGATTGGCTCCATCCTGTTGACACCTGGTTAGAATGACCCGGTCTGCCTCTCTGGAAAACAAAGAGCAGGAGACGCTGCCATAGCTACTCACAAGAGGAGGAACAAAGTCAGAAGATGAAGAGAGGGGGCATGTACCTGGTCCACAGGATCACCTTCTCTCCGTTGGCTGTCAGGGATATATTCTTAGCACAGACAGGAAGGTCAGGGGGAGGACGAGGAGAGGACACAGGCAGACAGAAGGAAGAAGAGGGGAAGGCCGTTTGGGTGATCGTTGAATGGGTGCCCAGGAGGCACGTTCTCTTCTTCCTCTCTTCTTCATCCTCCTCTTTTTCCATCTCCTCCTCCTCCTTTTCATCCGTCAGCACAACGGACTCCCATGATGCACTCCTCTGCTCTGTTTGCACACAGAAAGGTGAACTACATCCGTGTGAACGCCGCAGCTCAGAAAAGGTAACCACAGTCCCCACCTGCATGCAGACTGTCCCTCTTCACATCCTGGTCTTTTTCTCCTGTTTCACTGTGGCCAGTGTTTAAGTGAGAGTATGCAGGGTCCAGACTTTTCATGGCTCTGGACACCCCCCCTGAGGTCTGAGGAGGACAGAGGTGAGACACGGGTGTTTTCGTATGTTCAGGAATCCTTTTTATCACCCAAAATCTTTACATTAAAAAAAAGAACCACAAAGGTATGTAAAAGAAATTCACTTGCATGTGCTTGTGTTGGGCCCAGAAGTAACGTGGACACCAGATTTAATCATTTAATCTTTGATATGTATCATAAATGGAAAATAAAATGATTGAAATACTAAAAACTGCAGATTGTTTAGCATAATTAGTGGGACTGTTGGGTGTAACTGGTCAGACGTCAGTCTAATGACCAATGCTAAACAACCTTTTGCTCAGCACTGATGCCTTTTTTAAATAATCTGAGATAATAGATTGGATTATGGAATTGGTTCACCTTAATGTGGCATATTTACGGTACATTTATGTTCTTATTCAGTCCATTCTCACATACTGACCTTGTTGCCATGGCAGCGAGCACATCTTTTCCTCCGAAGTCGTGCATCACCACAGTGACAGGGCCAGTCCTTAGGTGACCACTCATAATCCTGATCAACAACAGTTGTTAGCTGACTAATAACAATGTGACATAGGAGCTGCCTTCTACTCCGTTCTGAAACTTTGACATTTTCATCTTTTGTTCTAATATGTCGTGATTATCTTGATGTATTTCTTATGTAATGTTCTTCGGTTAATTTTGTATTTTATTTCAGTTCGTCCTGTTCCTTTCCTGTTACCTGCATTTCCCGTTTCATTTTTATGGTTCAATGTTTACTTTTTTCCATTTTGATCTACAGTTTGGAACAGACGGTTCCAATTTTTAACTGAACTCAAGTGTTTGCTCACCTTATAATTCTTATGAGCGCCTAACTTTCTTCTTTGCCGCCGACTTGTCATTGGTTGGATTTTATAGCCCTCTGCTTCCTCTTCCAAATCTGGCAGGCTCACCTCTTCAAATCCACCTGCTGCCTCTCCTCTACACACCTGACTGTCGCCACTCTCGGGCCAATGAGACTCTTCAAACTGTCCTGGGTGGGCTGTGGGTGGGTGGAGCTCTTCAAAAAACACCCAGAATTCAGCTTGTAGATGGGTGTGACCTTTCAGCAGTATCGCCATTTGAGCTTTAAGCTGCAACACAGAAAAATATCTGATTGGATTTGTCAAACTGTCCAAATCTGAAATGGACCGAGCAGAAAAAAGGAGCTTGTTTGAGCATTCTTAACATTTGACTTTTGTTCATTTCTAAGATCCAATCAAAATATTTTTTTTAAAATAGGCGGATATTAAATAAACAGAAATTCAAAATAATATCACATAGACAACTGATTCCACTTGGTATCCCCTGTTTCCTTGGTGAGAACTGTTTTCTACCTAGTAGGACAAAAAGACCTTAAATGGAAGACAGTCCTCGTTGGACTGGTTTGGACAGTCCTGGTACAGGTGACAGCAGGTTAGCCATTAGCATAGGAGTAATACCTCATCAATGCCAGATGGATTTAGGTCTGGACTGGTCGTCAAAGCCTTGATGATCTTCTGATAATGTGATGGATTATCCCCAAAACTGATCTCTAGCTGTCGTAGAAAGCGCCGACTACGCTCAAATGCCTGCTGCTCCTCAAACTGCGGAGAAGAAAAATCAAGTCACTTCCAGAGAACAGCTGTCCGTCACACAGCTGCGGCACCACAGGAAACACTTTTCTCTCACCAGACCACACTGCAGTGCTTGTTCTGGGTACAGAAATGCAGCAAAATCTCGCAGCAGGTCACTCTGATCTCCCAGGATGCTGCGGAGCTTCCTAAAAAGTGGCATGACTTCCTGTCCCTGTCCCAACTGCTCAAAGTCATGCAGGAGAGACACAAAATTCTCCACCTGCACAGGATCGTCCTGCAGAGCCTCACGCACCTAGAAACACAACATATCATGTTCACACCCGCATTATGTTTCAATAATAACGTACACAGAACTAGGACAGACACGCACACAACCAGTGTGGGTGGAACTGGGACTTACTCAGCATCGACAGTACATTCATCAATGCTCACGTGCTCTTGCGTCTTTTTGCTATTATATATTTACATCCCACAAAGAATATATATTAAAGAGTGGGACTCAAGGGACTGCTGGGTGAGTCGGCAGGTTATGGACATATTCCATCATTGATTAATTTTTCTGTCACTTGAGAGCTTTGGCAAACAACTAATGGGAGGGACCATGAGTCCTATTTTCACGTTGGCCTGTGGAGCTCCTTAAGCAGTTGCCAGGTGCAGCCAAACCAAGCTAGCTGTAGCCCCGGCTGCCCTGGAGGTAAAATCTCAAGTCTGGGAGGAGTTCAGTTAGGCCACGGAAGTCTCTCAGCCTCGAAAAATTCTAGTAAACCGCGGTCTTCTGCTTGTCGTTGCTTAGTCACAAGCAGTAAGTCACACCTATTTCCAGTGCACTCTGGACTCCGGCACAGCTGCTGGAGGAAGTCCAGCTTGGAAACCACAATTTTCATCTATGCTTTTATCAGTCGATGTTGTCCTGTTGGCTTCATCAAGCCAGGGCCTTCAGCATGTACTGAGGCCAAGTGTAAAATGGCAGGGATGAGAATTGACACCTCCAAGCCCAAGGCAATGGTCCTGGACCAGTGTGGCTTTCCCTCCTCAGGTTGGTGGAGAGGTCCTGCCTTAAGCAGAGGGGTTCAAGTAGCTTGGGGCTTGTTCACGAGGGAGGGGAAGGGGGAGCATGAGATTAGGTGGAGCTTGGAGTCGAGTTGCTGCTCCTTCACATTGAGAGGAGTCAGCTGTGGTGGCTCGGGCACCTGTTTCGGATTCTCCTGGACACCTTCCAAGGGAGAGAATGGGGTGAAGAAGTCTGGGCATCTCTGCTTAGACTGCTGATTCAGCAGCCCAGCCTCGGATGAAGTGGACGAAGACAGGATGAAGACAAAAAGAGACACCATATTCCTCTCCTCGTCATTAATGGCTGAAAAGTGAGCCTCTGAAACCCGCACCCTGGACAGAACTCTCCTCAACTCTGCCGTACACATGTGGAACTACCTCCCCGGGCCTTCAGCTATTAAACTAAGGTGACCACGTATTAAGCTGCAGTGAAACATGTGATTGGCCAAGTGGAATTCCTGACTCTGGCTATTGTTCAGCACTACATTCTCACCCTGCTGAGATAATTTTGAGCGAACGCCACATCTTTGCTTTCTCTGAACGGGTCATTATCCAGGATGTTGTCATCATACAGTAGTAATAACTTAGTGGCATCCTTGCTATGGCGCTCTTGACGACTCCTCCGCAGGCCACGGAGTGGCCGGCCCCGCCCTGCAGAGACAGGAAAGTCTAATTACAGCACGAGAAGCTGAGCAAAGATATTCCAAAATTAAAAATCAAAAGCCTCTGACCTCGCCCTCGACCAGAACACCTCCCTACTCCTTGAGGCCTTCCCTCCGCTGACAGCATACCCTCTCGTGCCTCTTTACTGCTCCTCTCCTCTTCTACCTCCTCTTCCTGCCCTTTAGGCCCTTCTTCATCATCCTCTTCCTCCTCCTCCTGCGACCCAGGAGAGATTGGCGAGTGCTCCTCCTCTGAGTCTCCATCGGTACAGTGTCGCTGCTCCGCTGCGAGCCATGTCAGCTGCTTCATGGTCTCCTGGAAAGATAGAAGGGCTTTACGACATCATGACTCGAGTCTGTCTCCTGAATAACTGCTGGAGGTGAATAAGCAGCACACTGGATATTAGCACCATTAAAGTCAAAATTTAGCATAGAACATATAAAGTTTAATGCAAGGTCTTTTTATACCAACAAAGTAATTAATTTAATAAACAATAAGTCATGAATAAAAACTTGGGTAAAGATAAAATTATGAAAATAGCAAATCTTCATTTAACACCGGTTTTATTGAGTAGTACAAGATTAATGGTCACACGACACCGTTTGAGAGGAGAAGGCCAACATCTTCCTCTTTACCTGCAGCTCTGGAACTGACAGCACTGACTCCTCTGAAGCAGTCGACATCACTTCCTCATCATCTTCATCCTGTGTGAGATCATCAAAGTCCTCTTCCTCCTCGTCCTCCTGATCATCATCCTTATCCTGATCTTCATTCTTGTCCTTTTCTCCATCCTCCTCTCCCTCACCTCCTCCATTCTCCCTCTCCTCCTCACCTCCACGTTTCCCATCTTCTCTTTCTTCTCCCCCCTCTGGCTCCTCCTCTCCACCTCCTTCTGTACATTCCCCTCCACTCCCTCCTTGCTCTTGCCTGCTTGTAGTTTCTCCACCGTTTAAGCTGATAAACTCCACCGTGGTTTGGTTCTGCTGTACCTCAGGTTTCCCCTCCTGCTCCACTGAACGAGGGCTCAATGGTGATGGTGACCTCGAACTCTCTGTCCTCTCTAAATGGCATGGACCTGTGCACTTCTGTCCCTCATTTAAAAGACTCTGGATCTGCTGCCCAGGATCCTGTTGAATGGTGATGGCACATGAAGGTGTGGGTAGAGTAGATGGTGTCCACATCATGGGGAGGAGGAAGGATCTGGCCTTCCCTGAAGTCTCTATGCAAGGCGTTAAGGGATTGGAACAATTACAACTAGTCTGAGTAGGGAGATGGGGACCAGAATCATAGTTCTGTTTTCTGGAATTGTCCTGCTCTATTTCCTGTTCAGTAGAAAAGTCTGAGGGATTGGTGTCACCGTAGCAGTGGTGGGTGGGGAGTTTGCTACTCCCCATATTTCCTGCAGCTTCAGGACGGACGGGCTGGTGTCTGACTGGCTGGCAGTGTACTTGTCTCTCAGCTGGGGCTTTAGCAAGAGGGAGCAGAGATGCGTTGTGAGCGAGGGTGAAGATGCGTCGGTGGGAGAGACTTGGGGGGCGGGCCTTGCTGACAAAATGTGGGTGGAGCCGAAGGCTGCAGCCAGGGGGAAGCGAGTGGGGATAACTGTTGGTGCTGAGGCGTGTCTTCTGGATGTTCAGCTGGCTGTTCTGCAGGGAGGAACCATCAGACACCTTTCAAGTCACACTGAAACAATATTCATTGACATATTTCAGCTTCAAAGTTAATGATGATGCCAACAGGTAATTTTTCCTTGCTGGTTGTTTTAGAACTGTGGTTAGTATCTAAAGACGCCATGGTTTAAAGGCAGCAGGAGTCCTGGGAAGATAATGCGGTTATCTAAAAGACAGCTGAAACTGCAAATTCTTCAGTTGTGATAAAGACAAGAGTTGTATTAACAAGCCACACACACACGCACGCACGTACAGTTACAATGTCTTTACTGGCTTGTTCAGTCTGATGTCTGATGAAAGATATCCTGACATTTGGCTATTTTTCACCTTTCCAAAGCTAAAAACACAACTGGAGTGATGTCGAATATGGCTTAAAAAGTGTGGAAGCCATCAATGATAATGAAACATTACTACGTTTGTTCCAAGGTGAGACGCTAACGCTAACTAGCACACAGATGTTATCTACAAGACACTAGTGGATTAATTAAAAGTTGCTCATGTTTTAACTCAAGGTTAACTCTGAGGTGAAACAAATGTACCAGATAAATACAGATCCAATGTATTGCTCAAACCTATGATATGGAAACAAGAGCAACAAACCACTTAGCAACAGGCTAACATATAAGATACTAAAAACTATAGGGAGTCATAAATAAAAGTTAGCTTATAATAAAACAGTACGCTTATTTTCCCTGCCATTCAAGAACATTGTTGTTCCTTATCACAAATAAGCCAATGTCCTCTTCATCAACATTACTCTGCCAACAAATGTTGTGAATAGATTTCTGAGGATGGATGGTATATTATTATCCTTTTTATATAGTTCTCTCTACTATTTTGAAACTAGTACTCCCGAAATTTGATACAATTTCCTTCGGAAAATCTTTCACTGAAATAGCTGAGAAATCCATGTTCAAACGCATACGAAGGGTCGATTAGTTTCAGCAAAGGGGCAGTTAGTGTGTAAATGTAGGCAGTTTTTGTTAAGCTCGCCTTAAGCCATTTTGGTACGTTGGCAGTGATTCGATCCACAGGGGGGCGCTGGTCTCCTGGTTGAACTCTACTGCAGGCAAGAGGCAGCGGCTGGACAATTCCCTTCATTATGAATGTCTGAAAACATAGAGGCACATTTACTCTTCTGGTGGATAATCAGCACGTGTGTGACTGTCACAATGTTGTCACCTTGATGACGTTGTCAGGCGACACCTTGGGCGTGCTCATCTCTTTAATGTGTTTCCTGATACTCCAGCGACTCTTACAGAGCAGGTAAGAACTGATTAGCTGATCCATGTCCAGTGTTCCCTCAAAGTGCTTCAGAGCCAGAACAATGAGCCTGCACAGAGGCACCATGGGAAAGGGGGTGGGGGTGGGGGGTCATTCTTTGCTGACTCCTGGGAGAATCCTTGTGCATCTCAATAAATCACAACATAATTAAAATGCTGATTTATTTTTTAAAAAGTCAAATGCAAAACTAAAACATGTTTTATTGTACGCACTGAAAAAGTTAATTTCTTCAGATTTGGATGGTTGTGGCTTACATCTAATGAAAACCCAAAATTCAGCGCCTCAGGTTCACATTGATACAGATTTCAGAAAAACAAACCCGCAAATACTGTCATGGTGACTCATTAAAGCCGCACGTCCTTTGTGTGCTGGTCATTACCCATTTTCTCCTGGAGTGTAAATGACTCTGTGATTTTGTTTTTTGTCCAGGCTGCAGACAGGAAGGATTTCTGGATAAAGGAAGACTGAGCGTGTCGCAAACAGCCAAGCATCCTCGACAGGCAGGAGAGGAAAGGCGTGGCCTGAACACGAGCAGAAGTTGAATCATATACAGGAAACAGCAGACACAATAAGTTACAAAAGTTTGGGCCGCACAGTCAAAGTTCCTGTTAACGCGAAGATTCCATCCCTTTAAATGTTAAACAATTTTCTTTTACAAGTTGCACAAAAGCAAAAATTCCCAAAGAAAAAGTTTGCCGACAAGATTGACGCGTTTTATTAGGGATCCTGTGGAACCAGGCTATCTTTATGGCTTTTCCACTTGCTCAACTGGTCGTGTCAACAGAAACTCGTACGTGTGACTCTTCTCACTGTTAGTGGCGGCAGTCATCCTGGGGAGCCAGCCTTTATAGGAGGCAGGAGCACGTGAGACAGTAGAGGGTGCTGCTCTCTGCTCCACCTCCTGTAGGAGATTCAGTGCAGCCTGTAGGTTACACACCCTGAAACTGCTGGGGTGGCCCAGCTCCTCCTCAGGTCTGGAGAACTGAATCAGCTCCTCCTACAGAGAAATCAGGCGTTAGCGACCTCGGTAGGGAACTGGCAGACATTAGTATTTACCAGTAATCGTCTGTATGTGCACATGATATTTAACGACTGACCAGGTATTGCTTGCTCATGCAGGCTTCGTGCATCAGGTTGTCCCGGTTTCGACAGAGGAGGTGAACCTGGGTGAGCAGCTGTACATGCTAACAAGCAGACACAGACAGTCCCGTGGTCTCAGTTCAACTCGCTTGCATCAAATGGAACATTTGTAGACTCAAGATGACAAACCTGCTGCAGCTGCTGCTGCAGCTGTAGCTTTTGGGCCGTGTTGAGATGAAGGGGGGGGGCCTCTTGGCAAGGCGTCACTGGAACAGGAGTGATGGCGTTCACCTCTGAACCGGCCTTCAGGCTTGCTTTGCAATGGTCATGATTGGTCATATCCTGCAATGCTCTCCTCTGCTGCAGAGTCTCATACTGCTTTCTAATTGTTTGCCGTTGCTTTGTTAGCATCTCTGCCAACGGTGTCCCAAAGCTACAAGCAGGGAAAAGACAAAGAACCCCCCCCAAGTGTCAGTGCCACAGTCAATGTTGGTAAAGCAGAACTCATGAGGAGCTGCTAAAAAACAAGAACAAAGTTCTTCAACCTGGATGACAGAAAACATTCGACCACTTCCTGCCGTGTTTAGGTTCGGTTTGGACACATTCCTCTTACTTTGAGCTGTTACGTACAGTTGTGTTCGAAATACTTGTGGTGTGTTTAAAAAAAGTGAACGAAGCTTGTAAATGCGTGCCACAATACAGGTAGTCTGTGGGAAATACCGAGCTTTGAGCTTTCCATTTCAAAAAAACATTGGAGGCAGAGAAATATTTGTGGTTCCACCCATACTTATTATTTTATAGAAAAGGGAAGAAATCCGACATTTGATTGTACATTCATAATGGTTGTTACGACCCCAAACACACCAGTAAGAGCAGCATCTTGGTTCTAGACCAACAGCTAAGTTCTGTTATGGGGGGGCAGCCCAGCCCCCAGACCTTAAACCAGTAGAAAACAAGTAGGCTGATATCAAAAATACTGTTTCTGACACAAAGGTGAAGTGTTAGTGTTAGTTAGAGGTTTCTGGGCTGGAACACAGATGTCAGACGTTGGTCAGCTCATGCAACATAGATGTGAAGCGATTCTCAAACGGGTGAAAAGATTACATATTAGTTCTTCATAGAAAAGCAAAATCTTCTCTTATTTACACTGATAGTGAACAGCCAAATGTTGCACTTTCTTCTCTTTTCGTTAAAATAATACACTTTGTGATTCTTCATTTGGAAAAGAACATCCAGTGTTCCCAATGTGTTTTCCTGCATGGATTTAAATGCTTTTCTGATGATGTTTTATTCACTATTTAAACCACACTGCTATTATTTTGAACACAACTGTACATTAAGCAGCACATGACATGAACGTTTAGTTGCTTTGGTAGGTTCGTGTTTTTTTTATGTTTAGACTCACCAGGCAACAGAGACCGACTCAACACAGTGGTTAATATTACAAAATTGACCAATCAGGTTAAGCTGCACTGCAATAATTCTGAGAATTAGCAGATGAATTACCTGAGAAAAACCAGATTGAGTCAAGAGTGTAGACTCTAGAAAGGAATGGAGCCCAACTGAACTGAACTGTCTCCTCTCAGCTGGTTTCTTCTTCACAAGTTTTCAGCAAAGAAGCGACAGCAGATGAAATTTCTTTTCCTCCTAACCCAAACAGTTACAGCACTCCTCTGCTGCACCGTCCCGATAGGAGGACCAGGTCACGTGTGCACGCATGTGTGTGTGCACACGTGACCTCACCTCTTGAACTGTATCTCACGCCACACACCTCATTATTCTGCATCAGACAGCAGTTTACAGATTACCATAAAGCCTGTGGGGTGTTGAAATTGGATCCAGCCTGTGATGGGGCCTCCTCCTGTTTCTCATCTTGGAGCTGTTTAAAGAACACAAACAGTCCCTGAGTTCCAGAGCTAAGGGACCACAACTGCTTCCATTGGTAGAAACACGTGTCCACAATAGAACTGTGCTATAACTATGTTTGGGTTAGGGTTCATTATTAATATTAATATTAGTAATATGGCTATATGAGGAGTTTGGACACTTACTTCCAAGTACAAGCAAGTTAATTTGTTTTTATTGAACATTCACCACACTTCATGTTGGTAAAAACTGACTTACTGTATCGAAGAGTTCATCAAGGAGTTCATTCACTTCCTTCCCTGTAGAACAACAACCAGCATTAAAATCCGCATCTGAAGAGCAGCTCAATCAGAAAAAAGAAGCAGATTTTACTGGTAATCTGGACGGCCCGATCTGTCCTGTAATCCTCCTTATCTGGTTTATCAAGATCATCGACAAAGTTGTATTCTGGATCATCATCATCATCAGCTTCCTCTGAGAAATAAAGAGAGTTGTTATAATAATGAGTAGTATCATCAGCTGACTGATCTTTTTAGATCACCAAGACTACAATATAAAACTACAATACTAGCACAAAAACACTCATAGCTCACAGCTACATGAAGGGAAAATGAGTAAAAATGAAGTGCACAGCAGCTAAATCTATAACTTGATTAAAGGTGAATATTCAATTAAAGGTCCTAGTTATTGATACATTCATTCCTACTGTGACTATTAATACAATTAGGAACTTTGGTCAAACCGTAACACCAAATTCTAAAAGAACATTAACTCTTACCAAGGTTTTCAGGGTCCATGAGACTCTGCAGCCACTCGGCCCAGTGTCGGTCCTCCTCCCTTTGGGCAGCGCTCTGCTCGTACATGTCGGCTGTAATATCTGGAGCCAGAAGCTCTGCCTCTAGCTGGCCCAGAGGAATATTGACCAAAGGCAGTTTGGAGCGTGTGCGATACGCCAGGCAACCTGTATCTTCAACACCTGCATCATCATTGGCTGCTTTCTTATCCAGACTCTGAGAAATAGAGACTCGTTGGTGGAGCCGAGCAGGCAGTCGGACAGTCGGACTCGCACAGACTCAGGTGGGTGGAGATACCTGGTTGTAGGCGTAGGTAGAGCTACAGTTTAACTCCTCATCCACAGCATTCAATCTATCTAGGAAGGATGATTCGGGAGCAACGAGGAGGTGCTGGGGAGCACTGAAGCTCAATGTCTGATCCTGGGGGCGACTCTAACATGACAGGGTCAGAGGTCAAATGAGGCAACATTGTTTATTCACAGCTTATATCTTCAAAATACTAAATCATCAGCTATAAAACAAAAACTGACATAACTCCCCAACGTTCAAGTCAAATCATGTGTATTGTCTGACTCAAGTATAGCTCAGAACTAAAATAAAACGTTTCAAAAGAGGGCTTGTTGCAGGTCAGGAGTATTTTAAAGTCTCGTCTGGACTTCATGGCCTGCCAATAAAGAGGAGCAGTATTGGAGAAATGTCTCTCTTAAGAGACGTAGGTCTCAAGCTCCTTTATGTGAATAAAACAATAGCACAAGCTAGCTGCATCTCTCACGGGGGGGGCTCGGACCGAGAAACCTCCACCTCCCAGCCCAGTCTGCTACAGCCTGAGCGACCGCTGACATCAGTCCAGACATACGCAAAGATCTTCTGCTTATCCAGTGCCAGGTCAGTGGGGCAGCAGTCTGAGCACGGACCCCTCCCCAGACACTTCCTCCAGAGAACACATGCTGCTCTAGGGCTCAGTGGCGGCGTGCTTTACACTACTGCGGCTGACACTTTGTGATGTAAGGTCATGCATCTATTTTCTAAAGGGGAGAGGGGGAGCAGAAATGGGGCAGCATACCTGTAGAGACTCAACTGGGGTAGGATTTTCTCCAAGGTAAGACAGGGAGCCCTGGTGCTTTCTGGGAAGTGAAGCCACGATGTCTACATCACTGTGGAAGGACTACACACACACCAACAAGGTACACGTTAGTGATGGAGTCAGCTATGGTACATGGAGCAAAAATGAATGGAACACCCATGGATGGGGCAATAAGGTACCTTAGCCTTTCCCCCTCCATGATAGCAAGTAAAACAAGTAAATATTCACTGAAACTATCCATTTGAAACCATCTATTCTGTCCACTCCTAAAAATAATTAGTAATATTTTTTAATTAGTACACTTTAGAATGGAGCAAACTTTGAATAAAGCCACTTCCAAACAACTTTGGTGGAAACTCAAGTTCACTTAAATCAGATGAAACTGGGGGTACAAAATACATCACCTCTTCAGCTGTATCCTCCTCCTCTTCATCATCATCCTCCTCTTCATCAGGACAATATTCTTCATCTGAAGAGTCTTCATCATCATCCAGATCTATATCAACAAACTGGGGGTGCTGCAGGTCAGGCAGACAGAGTTAAACTATGAAATGACTGCAATCAGACAGACAGACAGTCAGTCAGTCAGTCAGTCAGTCAGTCAGTCAGTCAGTCAGTCAGACAGACAGACAGACAGACAGACAGACAGTCAGTCAGTCAGTCAGTCAGTCAGTCAGTCAGTCAGACAGACAGACAGTCAGTCAGTCAGTCAGACAGACAGACAGTCAGACAGACAGACAGACAGACAGTCAGTCAGTCAGTCAGTCAGTCAGTCAGTCAGACAGACAGACAGACAGACAGTCAGTCAGACAGACAGTCAGTCAGTCAGTCAGACAGACAGACAGTCAGACAGTCAGTCAGTTGGGTTACCTTGACTGTGTTTGCTGACAGACTCCAGTTGGGAAGCTGCAACAACATGAGGACAAAAAACATTTCCTTCATTTCTGCCTTGGCCATCAGATGATATTTTCAATATCTTTTTAGGAAGGGGAGGCGCTAACCTGACTGTAGGGTGCAGCTTGTTTCAGTCTGGACCGAGTCATTTTTGGTTCCTATTGGAAGAGAAACAGATTCACAGTGTAGCAGACAGTGAGGAGAGGTGTCCTTTTTCCACCCAAAAGGACCTGTTCCTAGTTCAGCGCTGGTACTACACAGAGCAAGTGCAGAACTGATTCCAACCTGGTGCCTCCAGAAAACAGTTTGCTTTTCCATAGGAAGTGAAGGCACATCAGAGCCACATTTCTACATCAGCATAAAATATGATTATGTGAGTGCATGGGTCTAGTGTTTGTGTTGTTGAAACGTTTGCTCAGAAGCAACCATGCTTTAACTTAAAATGCTTTCTCCAATGTGGGCAATAACTACTGAGTACTGAGTTGAGTTTAGCCATTTATGCACCCACCTAGGAAACTCTGTTATGGAGACAATAAAACCCATGTTATGAAAATGTTAATGTTAGCGCACTGCTAACTAGCATAAAGTTCATAACATTTGTAGTTAGCTTTAATGTTTAAAGCCAACTTTTTCGCCATGGCTGTTGCGGTCTGCAACCCCAGGTGGAAGTTGGTGCCTGGAAACTGTTTGGAATCAGTTTGGACCTGTTGTGCCGATGCATAAGTGGAGGAAAAACAAAGATCCGGGACTGCCAGTCAATGGCTCTAAACCAGCCCTGGAAGCTCTTTAGCGAGAAGGGGGCAGAGAGACTTACGAACATCGGCTGGTCCTGTGTGTCTCTGATTGCAGCTTTCATCATGCTGACCACATGCTCATGGGTAATCACCTCCTGGTAAATGACAACCATTCACATTACTCACCGCTCCTCGAGGGAATGTATTCATAGATGAGGAGACACTTACATGCAGGATGGCTCGCACGTTATTTGAAGTCAGGTTGTGCTGTTTGGACTTCCTCACCAAGTCCATGTCCAGTCGTCCCAGTTCATCCTCAAAAGATTCGTCCTTCTCCTTGCTAACTGCCATCTGACCACCTGAGAAGTTCAGACAGGTGTCTTATACATTGTCCCACCTCCACCCACAAACAAACAAATAACTTAGAGTATAGCAGCTTATTGTAACAGGACAGGTGATGGGCCTGAAATTTGACCTATAAAGTCATGGAGCATGAATAAAATAAGCTGAAGAAAATTCTTCATTATTTTTTTCATCAAGGTGTGTACATCATTTTATAGGAATTACTGAGAAACACCAAATCAAATGGTTTTTGGCACACATCTCATTGCTGTCACGGTAAATCTTGGTAGTGGTGGTTGCTCACATGCAGATTTCCTGCAGAAATCTGGATCTATATTAAACTTATAAGAATGAACCATTTTGTCATGTCGCCACCTGAATCAGGTGTTTCTTCCTCTTTCCAT
Organism: Takifugu flavidus; assembly: GCF_003711565.1. NCBI lineage: Eukaryota > Metazoa > Chordata > Actinopteri > Tetraodontiformes > Tetraodontidae > Takifugu > Takifugu flavidus. The sequence continues at coordinate 11,524,699 of NC_079529.1, forward strand.
TTGTCCTGAGGGGAACTCTTTGTTGCAGATTCTTCATCAAGGCTGAAAAGACCGGTGTCTTCCTCTGTTCTCAGAGATTTTAATTCCAGAGGACAAACGTCTTTATTGGCTGGACGCCGCCTCACCATCTGCTGAAGCACAGATACACTTTCATCAACCATCAAACATCACCTGTTGCTGTCGATTCAACGGGCTTGATACTTTTAAATACAGCATATTTGGAATTCAACATGTATGAAGAGTAACTGTTCATAATCCATCACTCTGAGAAGCCGCACAAACACCATGATAGCTGCTTCCAGTTCAGAAATGATGAAGACAAAACATGCACTGATTGAAAACAGTAAAGTTTTTCAGTTAGTTTGATTCCCTTAAATGTTCATTGTTTAATGCAGCCAAATTCATCGTGTAATCGAGGGTTACCCTCGGTAAAAGGGTTGGTGTTTAGTGTAGGTTTTTCAACTAACCAATACCAGCAGTATAGTATATAGTGTATATGCAGTACAATACAAGATTACATCACATAGTAGGTTGTTTTATGATCGAATCCCGTTGGCTTTAATCTTTGGAGAACAAAAGTCTTTCCAGAGTCCGGAACCACAACTATCAACATTTCCTGAAAGATCCATTAAACCATTTAAATGTACTACTTTTGAGCTATTTGGTTGACAGCCACGGACAGACGTCAGTGGCACAAAAGCTGCACGTATTGAGCCCGAATCAAACTGGAAGATGCAAATGTTTCTTCCACAGCTAAACCCTCAGAACAGGAAAACTCTATTGTAGCCCAGACATTCTCCGTTGAATGTGATCGAGTTTCAGTGACATTTACCTCTGGTGACACAACCAAATCCAGTAGTGCTGTAACAACAATACATAATAATACATAATAATACACAGTGCCCTGTGCGTCAACATCCCTGCCAAAGTTATCTAAACAGTAGGCAGTCGGTTTCGTTAGCATGCGAGAGTGTTCTTCTAAGTTACAGGCGTGAACCTCTGGGGAGAGATAACAGGAACCATGGAAGATCTTAGGGAAAACTAACCTTAAATATAGATCCGTGCCCATTCGCTGCACTCATCTCATCTCGGCTAACTGCTATTAGCTTCAACTTCCGCTTCCGTTCAATTCTTCAATGTAGAACAGACACTCTTAGTCTTGTACAGCGACACCTGCTGTCCCGGCTGTCTTTGGACAACCACATAATCGAAACCATTATTGTGCGCGTTTGTACATATTTAATATGAAGCAAATACGGTATGTGTATGTACATGTACTCAGCGCTAAAGTCAGTCTGATCCTAACTGGCCATACTAATGTCAACAGAATGAGCTCCAAAAATTCAGAGGATCTCTTGGTTTGACAATAATCATCTATCTTTCAGTCATTTAACTAGTCATTTATTCTCTCTGTCCAAGTATAAACAACCTGCATTGTCCCAGTGCAATAGTCCATTTGTCCTCTCTATCCCAGTATATCCAGTCATTTGTCCTCTCCTTCCTAATACAACCAGTCCATATATCTATGTCCCAGAATATTCAGTGTATTTTTTCTCTTGATCTCAGATACAATGGTAAAATCTTTAATGTTAAACTGCCACACCCCGATACTCTTTTGTTGCGGTTATTGCTTTCTGGGTTACCATGGAAACATTGGCACATTAATCAAATACAATATTTAGGTGAGTGGGGCAGTGGTAGCTCAGTCTGTAGGGGGCTGAGAAGTGGTGGGTTCCGGATTTAAGCCCTGATGAGGAGAGATAACATGGAAGGTGTTCTGGTACTAGGAGGTGGTGCCAGGACACCTTTAGGACCCTGTAATGATCTGGTGACTTATCCAGGGGTGGACCCGCCTTTGCCCATCTGCATCTGGAATCAACTCCAGCACCCTCCCAGTAATTCCAGCAGGGATAAAATGGTAGTAAGTAGTATTTAGGTTGAAATGATGCAGATGAATCAGCTTTAGCAGTTTTGGTTTTTTAAATGTCTTTATTGATTTATTGATTGATTCACAACATGATTATTGATTAAGATCAAACAAAACTGGGAGCCATCAAACAGCAAATGATGTCACCAGTTCAGTTGTAGGCATCTTTGTCAGTCTGTGATTGGCTGGAGGACATAGCCAATGGAAGCTCAGGAATCACTGCCTGCAGAACAGTCTCCCCTGACACACCTGGGGAAAAATAACAGCAACCTTGGTGACAATACCCCAACCAACCAAACACATTAATGAGGTGATGTCATCGTTCTTAGCTGCAGTTTAATCCTGATGACGTGGCGTGATGATTGATGGGACTCACTGTTTGTGCTGGTCAGTCTGCTGGCTAGATGGTTCCAAAAAGAACAGGATCTCTGACTTAGACCCTCATTGTGCTTGAGGGTGGGACTTAGCTCAAGGTAGGTGAGTGGAGTGTCAGAAGACACGACCTGTGGCCACTGGGGCAAAACAGACTCCGCCCACAGGTGAGATGGGTTTGGGTTCCTAACAGGAAATAAGAAAGTTTTTAAAAAGACAATCAGATGACGGCCCTGTAACTGGTGTCAGACAGATTTGGTTAATGTGGTTTTCACCCTGTACGGACGAAGGTGGAAAAGTAGGTCATCGTAGCCAAAGAGAGGCGCCGATCAGAGCGGGTGAAGCGCTGGATGTTGATTGGATGATAAGGGCTTCCAAACATTAGCTGAACATCTAAAGGAACAGATGTCTCAGCTCTGCAGAGTGGAAACCATTAATCCAGGTGTTAAATCAAGTTTTGAGTGAGTAACAGAAAGTTTCATGAACCATCTAATCACCGCCATCCCGTAAATTATGTCTAAAGCCCTCATATCTCTATTTCTTATACCTGCTGTGAGCACTGCTGAGAGGCTGGTGGTAGAGAAAGACGCTAGCTTTGTGTTTGGCCCAATGGCTAACCATCCGTAGACTGGGACAAATTATGAACAGATCCCTGTAACACACACACACACACACACACACACACACACACACACACACACACCACACACACACACACACACACACACACACAGAGTCTTTTCACTTGTTGTCATCATAGACATTACGATATCTTTTAGACTGAGATACTATGATGTCACTGTACTGATGCCACTGGTCACTGAGGATGTTCCTCACCTGGTGGCATTATCCAGTGCTCTAGAGAACAGGTTGTACCCAGAGGCTGTTGGACTATGATCTAGAGAGTAGAACCAGACTGCCACTTCTTTCAGTTGCTCACTTCCTGTCACACTACCCAGTGAACGACTTAAGGCTTCGTAGAATGCCGTCTTTCCATCAGCATGACCAAGCAGGTCCCCAAGGTCCTAAATGCAGCGAGAAAACAGAGTTAAGGAGATCACTTTGTTCTGTTTTGATTTCTAAGTAACAATGAGAAAAACTGTTCTTCCTAAAATCTGCACACATCTTTGATTAAACAATTTCATCATTCCGGTTGGAGGATGAAAATATCTCTAAAGTCCAAGCTGTGTTGGTTTATTAGCATGTTAGTGTGTTAAGATGTGTGTGACTCAAAATCATCTTGATCAATCAAATCAATTATTAATTTAACTCACACCCTCGAACTTTGAAATCTACTTTTATTTTGATTTTAACACGTGGAATCCATGAAGTTTACTTTTGAACATGGCAAACATGAGAACACTTATGAAAACCCCTTTTTGCCATTTTTTAACCATTTGCGATGGCTAATGTTGCTACATTATTAACTCAAGTCATTGGTCAGCCCTTCGGATGAATGACCTCTGACCTTCAGTCTGCGAGCCCGAGTGATCAAGCTGTCATGTTGAGACGTTCCGATCAGGAGGTCAACTCTCTGAAATGAGGATGTGTTGGTGGGCTGATGGACCGGGGACCAGGACTGAAATGGACCACTAACTGCCAACAGCTGTGCACACAGACAGACAGACAGACAGACAGACAGACAGACAGACAGACTGAAATGACTCATTCTAGTACGATAATCAAAACATTGCGGTGAGTTGACTTTACTTTGGTTTGAGCGATGTTGAGCTCATGAGCAGGTATTGCTCTGAGACAAGCAGCCATCTCCATGTCATTAAGGTTATCAAAGCAGCCGAGCTCTGTGGCAAGTTGGAGAGCCTCACGCCTGGAGGAGGGTGGCGTTTGAAGTAACGATGGAGAGAAAACAGAGCCACCCTGCAGGGAAGTAAACAGATAAACATAGGTCCTGATCCAGCCAGACTGTGGTGCAGCCACTGAGAAGTGACAGGGAGAGGTTGGGTTCTCACCATCAACAACATACGCTGGAACCGTGGTGAGGAGAGAAGATGAAGGCTGGTGATATCGGCTCCACGTTGCTCTGCTCCAACTGTCACCCTCTCATTGTCCCCACCCACAAGTGAGATGTGGGCGTTAACCCAGTGAAGCACTGCCTCCTGGTCTGACAGGCCATAGTTACCATGGAGACCAGAGCTTTCTGCAGACATATACATGATGGCCTCAGTGTGTTTATATGCTCTCTCCCTCTCTCTCTCTCTCTCTCATACACACAAACCTGTGCTGAGGAAGCCAAATGCAGCAACTCTGTAGCTCGCAGTCACCACGACAATATTTCCAACAGCAGCCAAGATGGAGCCGTCCAACATTTGAGAGCTCTGATAGGCTCCAAGATTGGTGAAGAATACAAGGACTGGGACATGCCCTCTCTGACGCACACACACACACACACACACACACCACACACACACACACACACACACACACACACACACACACACACACACACACACACACACACAAAACAAACATAACGATTCAGTGTTTGCCAGAGAACACGCCAAATTGAGGGACTGATCATCAGTCATGACGACAGACCCGTTGAGCAGGAGTGAAGATGTTCAGATAAAGACAGTCCTCACTGGATGCTGCAGTCTCAGAATCACCAGGCTGGATACAGCTGGGGCTGAAACACACCAGAAGACAGTTGCCTCGTTCAAAGTTTGTCTTTACAGGTGAGTGAGACAGGACAGTGGTGAAGCAACTTTACCGGGGCTTAGTAGCATCCCAAGTTCCTGTCCAATCAGCAAGCTGAGCTGCTTCAAAGCGAAGTGATCCTATTGGTGGGCGGGCATAAGGCACCCCCAAGAACTGAACAACACTCTTCCTGACAGAGCCAAGGCCTGTTTCTGTAACAGCACCCTGCAGAGTCCCATGACCTGGGATGGAAATGGATGTAACCAAGCGTGACGGCTCTAAAGTGGACAAAAGACACAGGTAAAGACAGACAGGTGAGATCAGGATGAAGTCAACCCTACCTCCAATATTTGCTAAAATCTGACTGACTCACCTGTCCTCAGGTACACATGGGACGCAGGCTCTCTGATGACTAATCTACAGGAAGAGGTGGGGTTGGATGACAGCAGGGTGGAGCTTAGTCCACAAATAGTGGTGTCAGGGTACAGAATGCAGCGAGTGGCTGACGCCACCTGCATTAACGTCACTGCTACACAAGACTCCTCCTTCTGACAGGCTGAAATAAGAAGTAAAGAGGTAGCAGGGGAACGTCAGAAGCCACCATCTTCAATTTGAACATGATGATAGAACTTGACAGAGCAGTTACCGAGGAGACAAAAATCCCTGGTCTTGTCTGGGTTGGTGGCAATGTCGCGGCTGATGTGGATCACATCATACGTGGAGAGAGACCGGTCAACAAGAACCGATGAATTAGAGAGGACTTGCCACTGATCCTGAGATACTGAGGCAGAAGTAGTACATGAATATTAGTACTAAAAAAGGATAAGGATAAACTTTATTGATCCCACATCGGGGAAATTCAGGTGTTACAGCGGTAGCCCGTGGTGTACAGTACAGTATACAGTGATCCCTCGCTATATCACGGTTCATCTTTCGCGGCTTCGCTGCTTCGCGGATTTTTTTTTTTTTTTTTTACAGTGCCTCTGAATCCTGATTGGCTCAGGGGCTTTACTGTTGTCTAGAAATAAAATATTGACGCTGTACTGTATTGATTTTTCACTTGTCAACAGTTTTCGTTTCTGTACATTCTGCCAACTTTACGTTTGCATTTTTTCAATTGAAGACACACGTGTTGATAAAGAGGAGGAGGACGGACTAACACTTGGTCGCTTAGCAACCATGGTGAGAATGGCCACTGAACTTCAGCGCACGGCACAAGAATGGGACCCTTTGATGAGACGTTCATTGCAGTTCTCAAATATAATTGAAGGTGGCATATCCGTTTATAAAAATCTTCTTGCCCAGAAAAAGAAAGAGCGCCAACAACTACCCATAACAATGTTCTTCTCTCAGAGAAAGACTCCTGCGCCTTCAGTAGAAACAGACGCTCCAGCGGAGCGGAGTCAGGACGCAGAGGCACAGCTGGGACTGGGAAATACGCGAGTGACAATGTTTCCAACCTTGTATTACTAGATTAAAATTATTGTTTTAAACAAATTTTGGGCTTTAAAACAGGTTTTGATGTTTGGTTTCATTCTACTGTTCAGTATTGCATTGTAAAATAATTAAAAAAAATAAAGTTGCTACTTCGCGGATTTCACTTTTCGCGTGTTACTTTTGGAATGCAACTCCCGCGATAAACGAGGGATCACTGTAGTACTAAAAGAAGAAGACTCTTATGTTATGTATATTACTATGTACATTATTACATTATATACAGAAATTAAAAATTATATACAGAAGGAATGTCAGACAATATGAAGAAAAATGAAGGCGCAAATAAGAGATGTGTAAATAAGACATTCCGGAGGTAGTATGATTAAGTAGTGCGGAGAAAAATATGCCAGACCAAAAAGACTACCTGTGTGTCACCTGTGTGACTGTGCTGCTGTGGCACGGTAGTATTTACCCATGTTAGCAGGTGTTTTCAGAGTGAACTCGGGACACAGAGCAGGAGCTGAACTCCACTGATTGACTGAAGACACAGAACCCAGTCAGTCATTGTGCCCACTTTGTACAGTGTATACTGTGTGAATTTGTGTTCTTTACCGGGCTTTTGGTACCAGCCCAGTGGTTCTGGACCGGTCTGCACAGAAGTACTACAGTCTTGAGTTCTCCAGGAGCTGGAATCTTCCTCACTGCAGGTCTGTACCCCAAAACTGATCAGAGACAAACACAACACATCTGACACACACACACACACACACACACACACACACACACACACACACACACACACACAGAGTGAGGATAAAACAGCTTCCCAGCAGTAAAAATTTGAATATGATTGTACTCGTTACCGTGGTTGCTCATTGATTTATTGTCTCGGATAAAGCCAAAACCACGGCAACAAGGATCTTCATCACAGCGCCGCTCACAGTGAATGAACCTGATGACACACATGAAGAGAGAGTGTGATGATGTTCCACTCATGAGGCTGCATCCATCCATCCACCACCCGGATACATTAGTGTGAGTGTGTGTGTGTGTGTTTGTGATCATTACCCTTCAGACAATGATGTATTTCCTGTCACTCTAGTTCGACTCCGAACAGAGTAAGATACCATCTTCTGGAAGGGAATTCTCTCAAAGAAACTCTTGATGGGACCAGACAAGTTCACTAAAACACACACACACACACGCACACACACACACACACACCACACACACACACACACACACACACACCACACACACACACACACACACACACACACACACACACACACACACACACACACACACACAAACGTCAACAAATCTGTGTTCTATTGTGTTGTGATACTTATAAAATACAAAACCAGACAGGTGGCTGCTGTGTTTCTGGTTTGAGTGTTGGTCTCCATGGCGATAGATGCTATGAACCAGAGAAGAAGTGCTGTCTGCTAGGCTAATGCTCTTCTTCTGTTAGGTCACATCCTGCTCCAGCTTTTCTAGCTATGTTTTTAGGGGCTGAGCTAAGTACCTACCCTGGAGCAGGGACTCAGTTGGGCCCCATAAAAGTTCCTGTAAATGGCCATTCGGGGGAGATTCCTGCAGTGGAGACATACATCAATGCCCCCCCGCCCCGTAACAGTACTTTGAAGTTCCTGCAGTGGAAACGTGCCTGATCTGTCTATTGTCACTGCCCCTTTAGGCATCTATCAGAAACCCTGTTGTGTGTCCAACCTTTTCTCAACCCGTCGGTCCTCAGATCCTGGGCTAATTAGACCTCCATGCTCTGATCAGCCGAGGATCTGAGATGTATGTGGGAAGATAAAGAAGCTAAAAAATGATTTTTGACAGATCTTCCTATAGAAACGATATCAGGTCATAGGAAACTTTTAGAGCTCCAGAGGTAGAACTAAAAGCACCTAAGCGCTTTGCTCAAAAGTAAGCTTTTTAAATTCTTAACAACAAACTTTAGTCAGGTGAAGTCAGGTGAGCCTCATAGAAAATTGGCTTCCCTGGTTGTTACCTGTCTTGCTGTAGGTGTTGTCGGGAGGAGTTTCCAGCACGAGGGCACAGCTTTGTCTCCGAGGGTTTTCATAGCCACCACATTCGCGACTGTCAGGGTAGAGAGAACAACTGTGGAACTGTGCTGAGTCAGCATCTCTGAGGTCAGCGACGGAGCACTGTGGCTCTTCATCACAGCCTGGAATACACACACAAACACACACAGTTTGTGTTATTTTTTGGGGGCTGTTGGGGCTTATTTTTTGTCACCTACAATCTATGACACACACATACACTCACACAGCTGCTTCTGGTACTTACGTGAGAGACACCACAGCAAGGCATGCTGGGAGTCAAAATGTTTTTTGTTGAGCCAGAAGGAGAGCGTTGGGAGTTTCCTGTTAGGGTTGACTATGACATCGTTCTCTGACACCAGCTGAAACCTCTGCTTCAGGGATGCTGAATCCCCCCACCCCCAACACACACACACACACACAAACACACAGCACGCACATGCATACATAGTCACTTCTTGTGTTAGCTGCAGGTAGTTGGGCTTCAGGTAGAATACTAACCATCCAGCGGTGGACTGAGATCTGCTGTCCCTGAGCAGGACGAAGCAGGTCTGCCCTCATCTGCATCTGATGAAACAAGTTTTCGTATTGTTAACATATGAAATCACAGAACAGTTCCAGTCAAAATGTAATAAGATTGCTGCTGTGATCGTTTCTCTAAAAAATGAACGACACAAGACAACCTTGGTTTATCTGAAGACCTGAAAGTCACAGAGGACAGACAGTGTCCATATACCTGGGTTCAGGAAGACTGCCTGGAAACTGATGATGGAGGCCTGATAGTCCTTTTTTGTCTTAGTGTCAGTGGACAGTGCTGTGTCTGCTAGAGAGACAACAGAAGACAGAAAGTTATCAACAGGAAGTTGACAACACTGCCTGAATCAGCCTGAATAGTGTCTTACTGATTGTGAACATTTGTCCTCCAAAGTCAAACACAAAGCTCTTCTGCTGCTCGTTGTATTGTAGTCCTGCACCACAGATCCGATTTGCTGTTCCCTGTCCAGTTACATCCCAGTCCTGTTCCTCACACATCAACACTGACGGAGATCTCAGCCAACCACAGAACAGGGAACCTGGAAGTGTCCTAAGTTCATCATTCTCATTCATGTGTTCATTCATTTTATTTCCGACCAGGTTTGTCATCAAATGCAAACATATTCCCATGGTAGCTAACCTGACATGAGGCTGTTCTGGTTGATGATGTATCCATGGCAACATTTGTCATGATGGCAGGTATCCTGACAAAACCGGTGGACGTCAGAGAGCGAAGTCTGTCTTGACGAAAACACCTGAGTCCTGAATACACCTGATAGCACCTTCATCATCTTCATCTTCAGATACGTCTGTTGTTGTTGCCATGATGATGAAAACTCTACCCCTGACACAAAGAAACACACTTGGGTATTATTCTCCTACTGCTGCATATCTAGTTGCTATGGTAACTCTACCTTTCTTCTTGATGACCAGTAGATCTGAAGCTCTACCCTTCACTCTGGGAAAACAGCTTAGCCAATCAGAGTGCTCAGCCTGAAGATTACCCAGAAACCCTCTGGTCTGAAACAACCACATTTATCATGATAATAAAACATGGCAATAAAATATAGAATAAAATATTTGATTTAAAACAAACAAATGAATATATTTCATTTTCCATCAAACAAATCTATGAGAAAAAATAACTAAATATGAATGACCGAAATTTGAAAAAAAAAGTGTGTGTACCTGCTGGGAAGTGTTGCAGTGTGTGTTTACAGTGTGTGTGCTGTAGAGTTCACACTGGCTGTGTAGGTTGAACAGCGCTACATGGTGGCAGGAAGGTTCAGCTGAACAGGCTGGTTCCGAGAGGAGAGAACATATGAGCAAAACACACCGAATACCTGGAATATGACTGAAACATCACTGAGAGTGTTACCATGGAGACAAGTGCTGAGGTCAGCGGTCAGGGTTCGCAAGACTTCAGCGTCATCAGCGTTGACGATCACATCTGATCCAGAAACAGCCTGAAATCTTCTGAAAACTGTATACAGCCACACACAGACACACATGCAAACACACATGCAGACATAAAGTTTGTTCATCTGTCCCATACTAAAATCAGATTTCTGAAATTCTTTTTGTTAGATTCTATCTAATATTAATTTTCTAATTATTCTGTCTAGAATTAATTGAAGTTATGCTCCAGAAGAGGTTCTCCCAGATTCCGAGGGAGGCTGGGGACATTGAGTCGGAGTGGTCCATGTGGGGAAACAACCCTGAACATGGTGGTGGGCACCAGAAGTAAGGGATGCCAACAAGCTGGAGAAGGAGTGCTATCAGTCCATGTTGGCCTGTGAAACTCCCCAAACAGTGGACAGGAACGAGCGGGCCAAAAAGGCTGCAGTTTGGGCTGTCCTGGAGGCAAGAACTCAAGTCTGGGAGGAATTCTGGGAAGCCATGGAGAATGACTATCGTCAGCTTCGAAATCATTTGGGCAAACCACCAGGAGTGGGAAGCAGCAGTCTGCCAATGCTGTCTATTGTGGGGATGGGGACCTTCTAAAAGATTAGGATTAAAGACTAGACTGGTTTACATCATATTTATCAGACAGACACCAGTTTGCTCATGTCAGAGTTGTTCCCTCTTTAAACAGTAGGGTTAGCTGTGGAGTTCCACAAGGTTCTGTAGTTGGACCATTCATTTTGTACATGCTTCCCTTAGGGAACATTATTCGGCAGTATGGAATAAATTTTCATTGCTATGCTGATGACACTCAGCTTTATTTATCCATGAAACCAGAGGAGACAGAGCAGTTAATGAAGCTCTCATTGGCTGCCCATTAAATTTAGAATAATTTTTAAAATTCTTCATCAGAAGCCAAGCTCCATCCTACCTGAAGGAGCTAATGACACCTTAAAATGCCAATAGATCACACCGATCTCAGAATGCTGGTTTACTTGTGGTCCTCACAATCTCTAAAAGTAGCAATGGGGGGTGAGCATTTAGCTACCAGGCCCCCCTGCTGTGGAACCAGCTCCCTGTCCAGGTACGGGAGGCTGACTCCATCGCTACTATCAGATCAGGCTTCAAACATTCCTCTTTGAAAAAGCTGATAGTACAGTAATTCTGTAGTTCCAGTTATCCTAGACAGACTAATTATCATGTTTAGAGGATCGTCTTATTAGGTTAACATTTCAGTTATGCTGCTATAGGCCGAGGCTGCTGGGGTCCAGAAACATGATCACCTGACATAGTTCTGTCACCCTGCGGGTCCTCTCTTCTCCTCTTTTTTCTCCTCCCCATTTGTGGCAATTTTGTGTTGGTTATAATTTGGTTATATTTAATAATTGTCCAAACCGAGATTGATACCACTGTCCTTGGTTTTCATCCCTGGAAGATGAATGTGTTGGTCGCTGTTCTCCCAGTGCTGCGGGGCGTAACACCACAATAACGCATCTATATACCTTCATTTATCTTATTGCATAAACACATGAAACAAACTGCAATACTTTTATTCGGCCTGTTTTTTCCACATTTTTCATACCGTCTTCATCTGTCAATAAGTACTTTCTGATTAGGCACTGAGCTTTTACCTGAGCACTCTTCATCAGTAAGGGCTTTCTCACTATTGCTCCAGTCAAGATCCAGCCCCTCACTGCTGACACACCTCCACCTGCCAGACAGGAAGTCGGGTTGTGCTGGTAGGAAATCACCTTTTTCTGAACAACGCAGTCCCCGCCTCTGACAATCTGTGACACCTGAAGTAGGTAAAGACAGCAAGAGAAGAGTTCATATCCACGGGCAGGAATTCTACTACATGAAACAATGACTATGTGAAATTAACTCACATTGATTGACAGATGATGCACCAGTAAGGGACGATCCCCTGGGACACTTGTGGCAGAAGTCTCTCCCTTCCTGATCCTGATAGGTCCCCTGTGGACAGAGAGCACACCCCCCCTCCGTGGACAGTGTCCCAGCAGGACATATGACTGAGGGAAAAAAGAAAATGGACAGTCATTGTTTGTCTGTTGAGTCAGTGCCTGCCACTGGACCAACACTTACGGCAGCCTGCACCGCTGAGATCGAGACGGTAACCACGGGAACAGCCCAGACTTGGTGATTTTACTGAAACCAGCTTTGGTTTTGAAGCCAGTATCGACTGGATGTTACCCATAATGTCCCGAATACCACGCAGAAGGCTGGAATCATTCAGAAACTGACCTAATGAGAAGGTGGCAAAAGAATGCATGTCCCCCCATAATACGATAATGATACAAAAGCAGCAGCCATCTTTGAGACAGTTTTATAATGTTGGTTTTGTTTGCTTACTGAAGTCTTGGAGGTTAGGGAGGTCAGATGTTGCCAGATCAGACACCTTGGCGCTCCAGGTGACCATTAACATCAAGTCTGTGCTGCCGTTGTCACACTGCAGATGCACCGATGAGGCATCGCACAGTGACACCGAGCGACCAGACGCAGGAAGCTACACATTGATACATTAAGTGTACATAGAGTAAATACAGCAAATACAAAGTGAAGAAGCACCTAGGATAAGAAGTGATATGTCTTCAGACACTCTTCTCCTTACTTTATAGAATAGAGTAAATGACACATTTGTTGTTTTATCGATTGCACTACCAGTAATATTCACCTGTGCAGAACAGAGACCTCTGCTGGTCATCAGGTGTAAAAATGTAGATTTGAGGCTGCTAATGTGAGAGCAGGCTGAAGGTAAAGACCAGAGCTGAGAAGATGAGAGCAACTGTAGAGGCTGAGACACACACACACACACACACACACACACACCACACACACACACACACACACACACACACACACACGCACACACGCACACACACACAGGTTAGTCGTTAGTCGTTCATGTTCATGAAGTTTGACTTATTATAGTTGCAAAACATTTGACTGTTGCATCTCACTTTGACAAGCTCCGCCCAGAGGTTTGTGTTTGCCATCCCATTGATGACTTTTTGTATCACAGACAAAATTGCTGACAGGAAGTGCATTCTGGTAACCACGGTGACACATTAGGTTGCAACTTTGAGAGCTGTTTGCTGTTGGCAGGCACACCAGTGTACCATGGGTAATGGTGGGGGTGGGACAGAAAGGAGCTGTGGGAGGGAAGAACAGGTGTCAGCCTTGTCTCAGTGAGGTCTGGTCTGACACCCAGCAGGCTCTGGTCAAATACTTACAGTCACATGATGGCACCTGTCCCAGCTGACGACGAGTCCGTGTGCCACTCACTTCCTGCCCATCTTCAGACACGCACCAACAGGAATTCATGTCACATTGCAGTGGTTGGAAAGAACCGTCGGATTTACACTGGAAAGCCAGCAGCTGGCACCTGCTGGGACCTGAACACACCACAGACAGAGACAGAAGGGGGAAGACACAGGAAGAGGGAGGGAGAACATCAGAGTGGTGGAAGAGAGATAAAGATTTTTTTTTAAGTGTGTGTTTGCATACATGTCAGCTGTCCTCCTGGACTCAATGTTGCCATCTGTATCTGCTCTCCATTCTGAGGATTCACACACCAGCCTGCATCGCCCCCTGTCTGCAGAACTGAGAACTTACCATCCTGAAACACACAAAACCAATGGTGTTGGTAGGAGTGTGTACTGGTAGCCGGCGAGGTACCAGTTCACCTCTTGTGCACTGTTGAGGTGCTCGTGAGCTGCGCACTGTCTGGAATGCTCTGTGCTCTCTCCCTCGAACCCCTCCTCTCGAGGATTCATGCAAACATTGCTGGCCTGATTTTACCTTCTTTTAGCAAAAAATAGTTCTATCTGCCTACGCAGATGATGTCATAGTAATGGTGTCTCGTCAAAAGGATGTGGATGTTTTAGTTAATTTAACTGTTTTATTCAATCAAATCAAAGCCACCAGCCCTGGCGGTTGGCAGGTGGACAAATGGTCTACCAGTCCTTCCCCAAAATCTGGCCTGGAGGAAGGACGGCTTAAAGTACCTTTGTGTTTTTATTGGAGATGAGGCAACAGTAAAAAGGAATTGGATTGAGACAATTGAAAGAATTGAAGGCAAAATTCAAAAATGGAAGTGGCTTCTCCCCCGCATGTTGTACAGAGGTAGAAATCTGTGGCACCAACTTAATTGCTTGAAGCCCCCCTCAGGGTTGTTGGCTCAAATTCAGACAAGAGTTCTTCTGGAATTGCATGCATTGTGTCCAGCGGGGATGCTGTACCTGCCTAGAGAGGAGGGAGGGCAGGGTCTCATCCACCCGGCCAGCAGGACCACCACCTTTAGAATTCAGTTTGTCCAGAGGTTTTTAACAGGGCTAACAGATCTAACATGGAGAGATGTGGCCAGGTGTGTCTTCAGACAGGTGAATAACTTGGTAATGGATGACGCTCTGTTTTTAACCGACTTTAAATTCGTCAAAGTGAATGGGCTACCTCTATTTTATTAAAGTGTTGTTAAGGCATGGGTCCTTTTTAAATGTGAAACAAGAAAAAGCTCTGACTCTCTGTTGTGGTTGCTAAGGGAACCTGTAGTGCACAGAGCCATGCTGAATGTCTCCAACAAGCCACGCCTAGACTGATGGCAGCACTGTGTGGACCCGGATGGTGGTTCTGGAGCACATAGTGGCCTCGGCTGGTCCGGACCTCACGGGCTCAGAGGCCGTGGGCTCTCTGTTGGTTATCCGCTCTGTCCAAGCAGCCGAAGGTGTGCAACTGTGGAGGAACAGGCTCAGTGCAAGGGAGAGGCATCTTCTCGTGGACTACAGCCGGGGGACCGGACCAGATGGCGAGCTGGCTGCCCATCTTGGGGGATCTGGGTGGTCCTCTCCTTAGGCCAACAAAGGTATTCTTCCTGCACGCAGTGGACAAGGAACCCTGGAACTGTGTGAAGGTACTGAACAGGAGAGGACTGTCCAAAAGAAGCGCCAGTGTGTGGCCTGACCGGTTGGGAGGGGATGGAGCCCATCCCTGCTGGAAGGTGCTGTACAACCCACCCCTGAGGGAAAGGACGGGGGACCTCCAGTGGAGGATCTTGCATGGGGCCGTTGCCATGAACATTTTTATCTCTAGAATGAATCCTGCTGTCTCAGACCAGTGCCCGTTCTGCTCCGTCCAAGAGACAGCGTTTCACGCTTACAGTGAGTGTGAGAGACTCCCTGTGCTTTTTAATGTTTTAAAGGGTGTTTTAAATGGCTTTAATGAAACGTTTTCTATTAGAAACGGAGCAGGGTACAAGAAAACTGTTCGGAATAAGTGGCAGCTCCTTAATTTTATTTGGGGTGAGGCCAAGATGGCAATTTACATTTATAGAAAAAACAAAATAGAAAAAAAAAGGAGATTGCGAAGCCGCCTCTGTGTGGCGCTGTAACATCCGGTGCAGGCTGAGGCTAGAGGTTGGGTTTTATAAAATGATGAATGACCTAGGTCAATTCTGTGACACATGGTGTCACAAGAGTGTACTTTGCACAGTTGCCAAAGACCAATTGCACATCTCCTTCAGGAGTAACTGCATTGCTGCTTTTATTTATCTGTATATGTGTTATCATTATTGTGTTTTAAACAGGGTGTTTGTGTCCCTGTGTAATTGTAAATAAAGTGTTTTTTGTAAAAATCAAAAAATCTTCTTCTTCAACATCAGGGTTTATTCACATAAATTTGCAGGTGTGTGAACAGTGAGCTTGTGTGTGCATTCCTACCTCTTCACACTGTGGGCTGTAGGATCTACTGTGGTCAGAGGATTTCATCCAACCAGAGAGAAGCATCTGTGCATGAGCCCTCTGGCACTGAGTCAAACCTATCACGAAAAGGAAGCGTGTCTGTGTCTGGGTACACGCTACATAGTGACAACTACAATATTCATTTCACTTGCAAATTAAGGACATTTTGGAAGGTGAGCAAGTCATTTTTACTGTTTCTCACAACTTCAAAGGACGCTTCATGGTTAAGACTTGCTTTAAAGTTAGAACTGGGTTTATATTAAGCTTAGAGGGAGGAACTACTGAATGCATGAGGGAAATAAGAGGTCTGATGTTAGCTCACATCTGGGCAGGTGGTCTGAACGACTGGTCAGTGAATCAGGGATGTATTCTCCATCTTCATCTACACACCAACACTGACCTACACACAAGCGCAAACACACACGAACATTTGTGTTCAGACAGTCCTTCTCTTTGAAAACTGTCACAAATCAAAGTTTTATTTTAATATATTTATGCTTGTTTTGTATTTTATCTTGTATGTAAATTGAGCTTAAAAACCTTAGAAGGCACCATAAATAATTGATTAATATTTATATTTGTGGCTGAAAGAGAGTGAGTGAGATGGAGAGACCTGTGCTGTGGAAACACTGTCTGTTGAGCCAGTTTCCGTCACCATCACACTGTGGCAGGAACGGCTCATATGAACGACGGTGAACAACTGCAAACAAAGGACATCATCGTTTCTTTTCATTAACTAGAGATCAGAATGTTAACGCTCTATGGTTTCTTGAGTGTCATCATAAACTTCCTTTTCTGACGCGAAATGTTCAAGATGTCATCAACCGTAATCATTTTCTCAGATTTCTGCTTCTAATTGTTTTCCTCTTTCTACCATGTTCCTGCTGACTCACGGGAGAAAGCAGCCAATCGGAGTGCAGATCTGGAGTGGCTCAACAGTCTGTCAGTGATCCACTGCCCTTCTTCTGTTTGGTTTATCTCATCTAAGGTCAGCGGGGAAATGTCAGCTAGAAGGAATTCATATTCCAAAGGATGGATGGAGGAGTTAGAGAGGTTGAGGATACTCTTCACTTCATTTCTGAATGCTGTGACCTTGGCCAAAGCTCCAGAGCAGCTTCCTGTGGGTTAGAATGGCTAATTGGTTAGCAGTTCATTAGTGCCAGGAAGAAACAGATGTGTCACTTGTTTGCTTGATGAGTAAAAGGGAATCTGACCTGTGGAGGAAGTTTGACTCAAGCTCTCTGGACCTGAAACAAACAGAACAACAATATGAGCAACGATCTGGATGCGTTTTTCTGCTTCATGTATGGGCTGGGGCTACAGCTGTCTTCACATGGATGCACGTATTTTCCAGTCAGTGAACAGGATGTGGTACAATCATTTTACAGTCATGTGATGTAGTGAAATGTTTGGTGTGTATTGTAAATATGGAGATCTTACAACTGACAGCGCCCCCAGCTGGACTGACATTGTTTCCTTTGGCGTCTACACAAAAGCAGTGTGAGCCGACACACTGTAGCGGCAGGAAGTCTCCGTCCTCTGAGCACACTGGAACATAGATCTCAGCTCCGGCTGCCATATTTTTTCTCATGTTCAGAGCGCTCCACTGCTGCCGTTCACAGATAGATGGACATCGAGATGGACGGCCTGCAGTACGGGAGCCTAAAACCTCGTGACCCTGAGAATCGACACACCAGCATTCGCCCGAGTCACACTGAATCTCTTGGAAAGCTCCACTAGGTGTGCAGCGTGGAAGAAAGGTGGCGTGCTTAGTGACATCTTGACCAGAGCAGGAACGCAGGAGAGGAGTGAGAATCTGAAGATTGGAGAGAAAATTCATTTATTATTTATTTTTTTCCATGTCAGCTTACTTGCAGACATTTTTCCAGTTTACCTGCTCAGGAGGGAGGAGACTGCTATGACCTTGCAATGCAACCTTCAGGCTCGAAAGGAAGGCCGGGTCTCCAAGAACTCTCCTCACAGACTCAACAAGGACTCGGTTCTCCTGAAGGCTGTCACCCTTCCCAGAGACCCAGTCTCGAACAAATGTCCCTTGGCTCCCCAACACTCCGCTAAAGTTAGAGGATGCAATTTCTTTCAGGAATTTCCCACCAAACAGGTTTTCATTGAGCCGCTGGGGGGAGGAGTGAGACAGAGCTCGCAGAGCTCCACCCACTGTGCGAAAGAGACCATCTACTACTTCAACCAGTTGGGACAGAAAGGGAGGGAATTCTACCTCCACTGGCAGAAGATCTCTGAGGGTCTGAACAAGGGAATTACAAGAGGTTTGACTCCTGTCAGAGATGGAGGTCTGGAGAGGCACAGCAACAGAACCAGAAAGCAAGTGGAAGAGTGCTTGGTGGCGCCTAGCGGGACAGCTATCAGGACCCAGCTCTGTCAGATTAAAGGAGCACCAAATGAGGAGAGTCACTATATTTGATGAATATGACAAAAACCATACCAGCACCAGGTTTAGGACACTCACTGCAGTCCAGGAGTCCTTGCTGTCGTGTGCCAGGAAGTTCCTGTCCTGTGTGATCAACACACCAGCACTGCCCCCCCTGCTGACACTGTCTGGTGGTGAAGGCTCCTCCAGGCTCACAGGAGGGAATATAAACACTGTGAGCTTCAGTTGCTGCCCACCGCTCTTCTTCACAAGGAGACGGACCTGTAGGAAACATGCTCAGTTTCAAGTTCAGAGTTTCAGACATGAGGTGAAACAAGTGTCATTTATTGTTGCTGAACACAGATGTTAGCATCAGTTTGAGTGCAGTGATTACATCTGAAGCGCCCAGTGATGCGGAGGCGAACAGCCAGCATCCTCCTCTGAAGGACTCTGTAGATGTTGCTCTGAGCAAAGGAGCGAACGGGGGGATCAGCATCAAATGCCGAGTCGTACACATCAGATAGGAGAAGCTCCACTCCTGTACAGGTGGGACATCGTTAGCATCTTCATTAGTATCATGATTATAATTTTCATGACTGAACTCAAATAATGGAAATTGTTTCAGTGTCAAGTGGTTGGATGGGAAGTCACAACTGTAGAAGATGGAACAAGGTGGCCATCCTGGCTGAGGTCAGTGTACCTGTGTTATGCATCTCTCTCCCACGACTATCAGAACAGAAGCAGTAGGATGAAACTGTTGGGAACAACTTCCTGAAACCACTGAATGTCTCAAAGGCTTCTGGGAAGCTGAAATATACATTCAAACACACGTCAGCCAATTAAAATAACAGATAGGTGCATGACAAAATCAGAGGCAGGTGTGTCATACAGATAAATCACCTGTTGAAAACAGTCATCATGTCAAGTTGGGTGCCAGTAGTTGTATTAATGAAGACACACTGGACTGGAAGGAAACTGCCACTTCCATCACACTGAGGAGGAGTGTGGGGGGTGGAGCTATGGAGGAGACTTCTTGATCTGACCTCACAGCTCCCAGGACCTACAGGTCAAAGGTCATCGGGCGTGGTTGGACCAGGAATGAGGCCTGTCCTTTCTTTACTACTCTCCCTTATCTCATTGTGCTATTTAATACCAGCATTTCATGCAGTAATAATATGATGCTGTAGCCGTGGGAGTACTCACAGCGTGATGGTCTCCCATTCTGTCTTGTACCATAGAGCTCCATCCCATTCTGGTCAACACACCAGCACTGCCCCCTGCTGTGGTCACACTGAACCTCTTCAAAGAGTCCTGAGGGTGAACACTTCAGAAGAGACTGCAGCTGACAGGGAGACACACCTGTACATACACCATCAGGTGCATGATATAATAAAACGTTACACTCATATTGCAGGGATGGAAACGCTAATGGTGGTGGTGGTATTGGGGAGTGTTGTGTGTAGTTTTGACCAAACAACAAGCATTCTTGTTAATACCAGTTTCCTAAATGACACAATGGCAGCCTTCCCCCCCCCCCACCCCAATAATGACAAAATGTACTATTTATTAGGCCCTGACTCGGCCAGTTTTGAAATAAGATATTCACCCTTACATATCACACATGTCACATCATTATTAATGACAACAGAATGACATTAATATGAATGAATATAACAGTTGTTGGTCTCACAGAGTGGAGCTGAGCCGTTGGTTCGAGTCCCAGGCACCTCTTGACCATCACCATCTACACACCAACACTCTTGACCACCCATACTGCATTGCAGTGGTCTGTACACGCACGCACGCACACACACACACACGGAGTTACACACCACCGAAAGAGAGCTAGAAATAGACATGTTGCAGACACACACCTGAACTTGCCGTCTTCTGCGCACTGAGGAACATTACCCTGTTGCTTAGCAACAGCCTCAGTCCTTAACAGCTCACATGGGCTAAGACTGTCTGATTGCAGACTGTACTCTGAATAACAGGGAAAAATGACATCTTCAGCATAGTGGGACATCACTTACACTCATGATTAAAAACAGAGAGAGAGAGATGCCAGATAAGGCATGCTTAAACATCACTGTCCTACGAGTCTTCACATTATAAGTGCATATTTACACTTTTACACTCATGGCAACATAACCATTCTGGATTAATAAATAATCAGTCATGTACAATCATACACTCAAGAGACAGTGGCTTCTCAACTTGCTCATGGACACCTTAACCCATGCCTAATTCTGGAATCAAACTTGTTACCTGTGGGTTACTGGAGTGATCGCTGGACCATTGAAACTACAGCTGCTCTGAATGGTGTCAGATTTGGAAAATAAATAAAATAAAATAAAATAAATGCACACAGGGGTTCACTTACCTGAAGATCTGCCCTGCAGCAGCTCTGGCCAACAGACCAAAACCCAGGTGATGTGCAGCAACCAGGCCATTGTATCTGTGGTGACCACGACAAACAGCTCTCTTTTTATAAAGCATCAAAACTGCTGAGTCATTGTGTTGAAGAGCACATTCATCTTCTAACTCCTCACCCATGTACTTGTCTGTCCATCATGGTGGAACTGCAAGTACTCGAGCCCAATTGAAGAGAGGCCTGCTGTTTGAGGACTTGTGAATGTCAGCTGATGCGCATCCAGATGAAGCATTTGTTTTTACAGCTAAATCATTTCACATGAGGACCAGGTCTGACCCAAGAACCAACTGTACGACTCGGCATTTGAAGCCAGTGTGGAAAATGATCCTCAGTTGGTCCAACCACAAAAGATACATACACCCTTCTGGACACATTCATCATTTTCTGGGGGATGGAAAAAAATTCTAATGTCCCAACCTAGACTAGGCAAGCACCTAGAGACAATTTTGACACCAGATAAATAACAATGAATTGAATAGAACCCCCAAAGCCTCCTCAGGCCCGGTGTATCAGTGCTTTAGTGTTTAGAAGAAATGCCACATATGCAGTCAGAATATTGAGATCACTCCAGTGATGTCAGTCATTGGGTCAATCACAGGCCCCAGACTCTGCCACCTGTGCATGAACAGACCTGTAAACAGGCGTATGACAACTAGAAAGTGCAGAAAAAATACAGCCCCCTTCACAGTTGGAGGAAAGGTCACTTTGACCGTTGTAGAACACAACCTTCCATTGTCATGCCATAGAGAGCTGGTCCAGGTTTCCTGCTGAATCCAACTAACTGAAGGACCAGTCCAAGAGCTGGTGTAAATCTTTGTGGGCAGGCTGTGAAGGATCATCCTTCTGTGGTCGGAACCGGAAAAATTCTAAAGCTCCCTAAGGGAACATTTTCATGCTCAGCATTTGACAGATGTGTCAGAGCATGTCATCAGAGATTTTTAGATATTTTTTTCAAAATTAGTGAGTGAATAGTGAGTGAATAGCAAAATTAGTGTGTACATAGCATGTCAGGCCTTCAGACTGGTTTTATGGACAAAAGGTTGTAAACCCTGATCAAATTTAAATTGGGGTTCACCCGATATGAGAGTCCTCCCATAGTCTCACCTGTGGAGACAATTGATGTAACATGTCTTCAGTAACGTTGACAGTTGTGTTGTATGACATGGACAGATGACCAACAGTTAAAAACCACATGAAGGAAATATTTGGTTTTTAATATTGAGCTAAGAAGATTAGTTTATCTTAAAGACAGAAGTAGCCAAACAATAAGCTAAATAAAATGTGCTTCAAATCAGTTAGGAGGATTTAAAGATAAATGACAGGTCTGCTGCTGACATCTTGCCTGCAGTTATCAAGAATGTCAAAGGGAACAGCTTCACCTAGTGGACACATTCACAGCCAGGAATTTACAGCATCACCGAACCATACAGCGACGGGCAACTCTGGTGCTCAAGGGCCGAACTCGAGCCGGGTTTTCTGTCCTACCAGGCAGAAACTACTTTCACCAAGGGGAGTGGAGCTCCATGCGAACATCATCTACACGTAGGCTAGAAAACCTGGCTTGAATCCAGTCCTCAAATACTGGAGTTGCCCATAAAATACAACTTCAAACCTTTAAACACAGGCAACTCCCAATTCAAATTGAACAGCAATACTTTCCATGCAGACACAGGTCACATGATCATTTACACACAGCCCTGCTGCAGACTGACGTGATGGTTAGAGTGTGTACAATTAACACTGAAGTTGATATTGACGAGAAAGATGGATAAAGCTGAAAAGATCACAGATGAACACAATGTTGGCTTGAACAAAGTTTTCATTTGATCTTTCAGAATTGCAGTTGATTGGACACCCTCTACTTCAGTCATTTTACACAATTTCTTTATGGTTGAAGAACAGAGCATCCTCAGAGGTGGCATCTGACTCCCCTTTGGTGGCAAGGAAAAGAACCCCAGCTCAGTCAGCATTCAAACACACAATGCAAAAACTCTCATACTGCTTCAGCAGTCGGACTATTGAGCTGCTCCTTCTCTGGAGGAGTCGCCTGGGCTGCTGCCATGCCATTACTCAGCTGCTCCTTTGTGTTACTGAAGGGGGAACCACGAGTCTTCAGGAACAACAGGATGTCAGCGATAAAGAACACTGACGCCACAAAGCCGAACACCTGTGGGAGCAGAAGAACAAAGATGAAGTTTAGCAAAAGGATCAGGAACAACAAAGGCAGCGCAGAGAAATGAATGTGAAGGTTCTGACCACAGCGCTCCGCTCCAATGGTGTTCTACTGTTCAGTGCGGCAAGAACGATGGAGGAGATGATGAAGAAGAAAGCAATGCTTGCAGTGTACACAAAATCCTGGAAGAAAAGAACTGTTAGCATGGCTCACAGGCTGTTAACTAAGCATTACTGACATCTTTTCATCAGTTAAAATGCTCTTGCATGTCTCACTGGTTGAAAACTATAGTAATAAAAACAAAACATCTTCCAATATAATTTACTGATAAACAAACATGTGGCCATGAAAATTCCTCCCCTTATTTTTCCAGTTTTGTTTGTCATTGATTACCAGCTTTAGGTAAAGCTACTGTGAATCGAGACTCATACTCAGCATACTCTATATTTGAAAGCTTGAGGAGTGACAGCACACTTACTATGCACGGCCAACAGGTGATGCTCATCCACGTGTGAAGGGGTGTGGCCAGGAGGACGACAAGCAGCAGTGTGAATAGAAAGGCTGCGCAGCTGACAAACTCGAAGAAGTAGAGGGCAGTGCAACTGATACAAATGCTGACCAGCTCCTCCAGGACAAAGGCCACCAAGGACAGAAGCTGTCAAGGACATCAGGAACCGGGACATTAGTCACATGACCTGTACAATTCACCAACAATTAGAACACGACTGATATTTTCATCATAATTAGGATTTTGTGTCGAGGGCATCATCTGAATAACTCCTGTCTGAAAGATCTGGTTTTTCTTTGTGTCCTGTGGATACGGACACTTTGTCATTTCCACAAAAGGTGTGAATGGGAACAAAACTGCATTTGTCTCAGCCCTGTGTTTTCTGGCATAACAATATAAGAGATACAAATATAGGAGACATAAAAATAAAATAAAAAGCAGAACATGTTGTACATGTATACGTGTGCGTCCAAATCAACTTTAAAGTGCACTGGAATGACCCGAAGCAACCAAATGTTATCCATGGTGTGAAAGATTATTTTTGAGAATGAAGGTGCATTGGATATCCTGGAGTGGAGTGTTTATGGTGGGGAGTTAGTGGAAGTTTATCACGTGATGCTTCAAAATTCTGACAGCTTGGGGAGAAGCTGTAGCAGAATCTGGCTGTGCCGTTTCTGAAGCTACAGAGTAGAGTGCAAAGGTTATGGGGGAGTCCTTGATGGCAGACGATCTGAAAAAGTCCTGTATGGGACGGAGGGAGGAGAGAGAGAAGGCAACAAGCCTCTCAGCCATCCTCAGCATGGGCTGCAAGACATGGCGTTCCTTTGACTGAAGGTTCCTGAGCCACGCCGCGTTGCCACTGGTCAGGATGCTTTCTACAGTGTAGCGAGCACAGAATCTCCAACAGGTGAAAACTCTGCAGCATCTGATCGCTCTCAGGATGCAACAGGAGCTGCTGATGATTCCCAGCAACCTGCCCCAGCTTTGCATGAGGGAAGCATCTCCTAGCAGAGCCCCATAGTCTATGGCAGTTCTTTTATTCTCTGGCCTGGGAATCTTTAATCTCTATAAATTATGTGCACTTGTGTCTTTGTGGAGCTTATGTTTTATTTGGTCTTAATGACTGTTTTTATTTTAATACATCTCTATACTTAACTGTCAGAAAAGTCAAGATTCATTCAAAATGTGCTTCAAATCAGGAGGATTTAAAGATAAATGACAGGTCTGCTGCTGACAGCTTGCCTGCAGTTATCAAGAATGTCAAAGGGAACAGCTTCACCTAGTGGACACATTCACAGTCAGGAATTCACAGCATCACCGAACCATACAGCGACGGGCAACTCTGGTGCTCAAGGGCCGAACTCGAGCCGGGTTTTCTGTCCTACCAGGCAGAAACTACTTTCACCAAGGGGAGTGGAGCTCCAGGCGAACATCATCTACACGTAGGCTAGAAAACCTGGCTTGAATCCAGTCCTCAAAGACTGGAGTTGCCCATAAAATACAACTTCAAACCTTTAAACACAGGCAACTCCCAATTCAAATTGAACAGCAATACTTTCCATGCAGACACAGGTCACATGATCATTTACACACAGCCCTGCTGCAGACTGACGTGATGGTTAGAGTGTGTACAATTAACACTGAAGTTGATATTGACGAGAAAGATGGATAAAGCTGAAAAGATCACAGATGAACACAATGTTGGCTTGAACAAAGTTTGTTTTTTTTCCATTCTGTTGCAGCAGTTGGAATGTTGAGCTGCTCCTTCTCTGGAGGAGGCGCCTGGGCTGCTGCCACGCCATTACTCAACTCCTTGAGTGAGTTTCAGATCAATTATCAAAAATCAGAGAGCAATGACCTCTACTTCCTCATTCTATCCAAAGGGTCAAAAAAACATCCAGTTGCAATGTTGCAACAAGAAGGGTGACATATGGTCAGATTGATGATGCAGGATTTTCACTTCCTTTCTGCGACTTCCTGCAGTTAGTCCAGAGAGAATGATGGGGGACGGCTGCTGACAGTAAATCCTAACGGGATCTTTCTGGTTCTGTTCCATTTTTGTTGATGTCTACTCATAGTCTTGAAAACACCAGCGTGAAGGACGTCGTTGAACTTACCACTTCACACAGCTTGATCCCAAAACGAGTTTGATCCAGATGCTCTGAGGGAATGAGGAACCATGACAGTTTAGGGTTTGATGCAGTTGTAGGCGAGTAAACCTCATTTGTGGGCATGGTGAATCTGAAAATAGAGAGAGCTGGATTAGAACATCCCACTGTCCCAAAACACCACAGACTCACACTACCGGTTACCTCATTTGATTTCTGCTGTGCTCCATGTGGGACAAGGTACATGAAAATAAAATAAAAATAAAACCACTGTATTATTTGGCTGCCTGCAGAACAAAGAAGTACGGTAGTAACAGCTGGAGAGGTGCAGATGCAGATGTGGCCTCCAGCCACACAGACTTCCACATGTGGTCCTCAACCATAGCGACGTGCAATATGATGTTTATGATCTGACAAAGTGGAATGATCACAGAATCGTCTTCAGGGCACTTTCTATATGTTGCACAGTTCTATGTGTGGCAGCTCTATACCACCTGAGAACCCCAATCATTGTGAATTACAGCTAGTGCCATGGATCGTCTCACCAGACACCCTGTTTTGTAGAAAAAGATATGGCTGAATGCAACTGGGGGGAGTTGGCCCCTTAAAAAAAAACAACCTTTCCTCCATCGTATGGAATTGGTTTGGAGTTCCGCCAAATGACGGTGTGCACGTCAGATGGCACTTTTTGTAAACAAATTATAGCAAAGACAACCCTTCATTACTCGCACCTTATATTTTAATTTCATCTCGTGTCAACAAGAATGAAGAGACATTTCTTTTATTTTGTAAAGCAAATTTAGTTTTGTTTTTAATCAACAATATTGCATCATGCATTGCATCACAAATAAAGTCACACAACTACTGTTTACATAGCGTCTCATTTCGTTGTGGTCATGTGATAAAGGCTCGGTGACAACAACATAACTTCCACTGAAGAAATGTTGGCAAAATTACTCAAATTTAATCTTGATCAGGATATTATTAATTAGGATTTATTATTTTTTGAAAAATTGTGATCTTTTTCTCAATATCACCCACCCAGTCTCAACCACGTGTTCGTTTCTACAGATCAAAAGTTCCTCATAGTTGTGCAACATTTCTACGTAGATGCTACCGACACTTCACACCGCACACGGAGAACGTTAAGTCGGCTCTGATCAAACCAACCTGATTAAACTCAATCTAAAAGAAAGGAATAATGGACATTTAGGAGAAGCGGTCCTTGAACTCACCCTACTAAACAGGTCACCGGTTCAATTCCAATGAACGCTGATGATTAGAAGATTTTAGTGTTGGTTTTGGACGCTTAAAGAAAGGGCTCGTTGAAGATACTAAAAATGAAACTAGTCTGAAACCAGCTTGACACATCAGAGCTGAAGGGCCGACTGGCTCTTCAGGATCTGCTTATCGAGCGGATAAAAGATAAAAAAAACCGTTCGGTTTCGCCCTTCAACTGCTGATCGACGCAGGTGGAGCCAATAAAAACTGATATTAATCAACGACAAGTGCTAAAAGTAATTTATCTAACTACTAATTTGCAGAGAACCCAACAGTTAAATCCACTGTTCTTCTTCAGCCGTGATTATTGAGCCTTTAAGAAGAATTATTTGTAATCTGACGCTGAATAAAATAAATAACGAGTAAATCAATTACCAATAACGCCAGATTCTGCTTCCCACTTTAATAAAAGTGTTTAACATGGCTCTCTGGCGTGAGTACGCTTATGGAAAAATTTAGTTTTACTTTCAAACCGACAGAGTCGCATAAATAACTGGAGGTGAGATTAAAGGTGAAAAAGACTGAACTCACGGCTCAACTTTCCAGGCGATGACAACCGAGATGGATCTGTTGCTGCTGCAACTTCCGCATCTGCACCGCAGCACTTTATTCTGACACACGAGTGACTTCCGGACCAAACCGCAAACTATCGCGATATTTCCAGGGGTTATGACAGGGTAGATATAGACCACGTGATTTGCCAGATTAGATCACGGAAACAAATATGCACCTTAATTCAAACAAAAATGGATCAACGCCTTTTCATATTCAGAATATAGCTGCATTATTTGACTAAAAAAGAAAATTAATATTAAATCACTCATTTAATATCATCATCAATAAGTAAATCAATAAAAATGCATAGAATTCCAATATTCAAGATAGTGTTTTACCATTGAAGCATGTACAGACATCAGGGTGACACTTTCCAGAAGACTGTAGAGCAAGACATACAAATATTAAGGTAATATTAAAAAAAAAGTGATATAGAGATGATAGAGAAATGGACTTTTCAGATAAACAACTTATAGGATTCGTTAGGAGGATTTTTGTCATCATGGGTTTTTTACAGAAAATGTTCATCAAACCTATATTTAGGACGAGCACCTTTCCACTGCATGAAAGTCCTGCGTTTTTGTCCCGGGTCCAATGACCCTCTAGATGACCTGGTAAATTTGTGTTTCACCTCACCTACAATTTGAAAAGAGTCCCACATATTTCTGATAAATTACCCAATGACGTTGATGTACCGGCTTGTTGTGTTCTGATTTTGTCCCTGGGCAGCATGTCAACAGAGACTGATCTCTGTGGGGCTGAGATTATATAGGAAGAGCTGAGGTAAATTATGGCATACTCGGAAAAAATCCCACCGATCGAGGGCTGTTTATATATGTCCAACTTATGTAGCAACATACCTTTTTTTTTATCGAGCATTACAGCACTTTGGCAAGATCACGAGTTATACGAGCTGTTCAGTATCCGCAGACCAAAGGAGAGATTAGGCGGGAGATCTAGGGCACTGAGCCGGAACAATATTGCTAGTTTCTCCCATGTCAGACGTGATGATTCGATGATAGTTCCTTAAGCCAATAACAAAGAGAACAGTCACATGACATGTTTCCACTGCATGGCAGTTGCATCAGGCATGGTGGAGATTGATCAATGTGATTTCATGCAATGTTATGGAAATTGTTTCAGAGTAGAAGAAGGTCTGCTTACTGTATGTCTAAATTCTCCATCTTAAGATGTTAAGATTTAATTTAATTAATGATTCTGGTCCTTTGAGCATAACTGGCTCTACTGACTATCCCGCAAACTCCCACAATGTCCTTGTCGAGTCAGATTTTTTTTTTCTGGTTTCTATTTGGTTTTATTAGTGTTGTATCCGGAGAAACTGATGAAACAGATTATTAATATCATTAAGGACAGAAAAGACTGCTCCAAGTTTGTCAGAAAAGTAATGTATTGCATACACGATGCTGTACATCTACAGTCAGAATTTCTTTAATCATAACAAGCCGATTTCTAAAGGAGAGCGCCAAAAGTTCTAGCGCTAAAATTTAAAGCAGAGGAGTTGGAAAGACTCCATCCCACTGTCTGTTGGGTCAACAACGTGCGCCCTAAGTAACCACTGAAAACAAAGCTGGAGAGTGTTTCAAAAACATCTGGCCATTCAAAGCTGTCCAACGCATTGAAGCATCTAATCAGAATACATGAATGCTCTCTTTATTTATAACTTATATTAATAGTCATATAAAACTGTATAATACTGGTTGCTACCTATTACAGAATGGAGCCATTGGGTTAAGTGTTTTCTCAAAGGCAGAATACCATTTTTCATACATATATTTCAATAGACATATCAATTAACGTTTGTTACTATTTATAAATATCAATTGAAAGTCCATAATTCTGTTGTTTTCCCTTTTTTCATATGCTCTACAGCTTCTATAATTTCCAGATTTTCGAGTGTGTGGTCAATTTAGAATTTGTCTTTGAAACATTTAATACAAAACACTGAACACTAAAGCTGTGCCTCATATGTTCATCCAACAGAAGCTGCTGTGGTCTGCTCCTCACTCGTGTGTGTGTGTGGTGGTGATGGGTGGGGTAGGGGGGTGGGGGGTGGCTATGTGTGTGCGTAGCTTCCACCTCATAAGGCTGACAGTAAGCTGGAGGCTGTTACAGATTCTCCAGCAGACCGAAGAGGAGCACAAGGAGGAGAAGGAGGCAGATCCAGAAGAGAATGAGTTTCTCTGAATGAGAAGCTGATCTCTTAGCAGAAACTTTTCACGTGTCTTGCAGATCTTCTTCTTGCAGCTTTGAGGTGAGGGGCTATGACCCGTCAGTTCTCATCATCAGCTTCATGTTTGACCATCTCTGTGATCAGGACCTTTGCTGATTGGTTTTACGGACTTTTAAGATGAGCACAATGAGGAGAGTTTGTAATTTCATTCACTCATCATTCATTCACTCAACCATCCATTCATCATTCATCCTTTATTTAAAGATTCTTCTGTGATGTTGCCTTAACAATGTTCGTGTTCATTAAAGTTTTGTTATTTCTTAATTTTGGTTCTTCTGTTGGATTTTATTTATGCATTGTTACAAAAGGGGTCTGAGAGAAGCCAGCCACCAGAGGGCCATCTATAGGTTTGGGTTT
Organism: Takifugu flavidus; assembly: GCF_003711565.1. NCBI lineage: Eukaryota > Metazoa > Chordata > Actinopteri > Tetraodontiformes > Tetraodontidae > Takifugu > Takifugu flavidus. The sequence goes on from NC_079529.1 coordinate 11,554,906, forward strand.
TCATGCTGTCATATTTAACGACATGTGTGTCTCTCGACTTGTCTCATCTTCTTGACCTCTTTATCCCTTTTGGGGTCACGGGGAGGGTGCATTTATGGGTGAAGGCAGGGTCCACCCCTGGATGATGCGCCAGTTCATTGTAGGGCAACACATGTATGTGATGCTTTTAAATTGAACTATTTTCTAAAGAATGAACATTGGTTCTTTTTTTAGAACAAAAGCCACAGTCATTGATGTTTAAAATCTGAAAATCTGTACAATGTTTCATATTTTAATATGCAGTATATATTTGTAAAAATCTCAATATTAAAATGTTAATAATAATTGTTAATTTAACAATTATTGTTTAATCTACCGTGTTATATGGCTGTGCTGCATCTAGGCAGTGAAAACTAAACTTTGGTTTTATTTTTTAAGTGTTTGTTAATGTATATTGTTCCTCTATGACAAACAATGGAATTTGCATTATTAAAGTGTGGACCATCCCGGCCATCATGTGATGGTGGTTGTGAATGATTGAGAAATATTCGGCGGGGGGGGGGCCTCAGAACAGCATTAGAAATGGCAAAAATGGCTTTCTCTTAATCCTCCCCATCTGTTGAGTGATGGATTTTTAGCTAAACAAAGATGACTTAAATTTACTTTTTATTTATTTAAAATAAAGGTTAAAAAAAAGTACAAGATCAGCAAACACAATGATGGAGTTCAACGATAACAGATGTTTTATGTGCAGAAATGCAATGATCATTTCATACTCATGAAGCTTCTACAATCATCACTTTGATCCATTTGAGGGTTTAGTCCCTGGTTTCTGTAAAGCATCTTGAAACACTAAAATATTGACACAAAACAGATCAAATTGAATTGCGGTTAAATAAATCATCAATAAAAGTTTATATTTTCCAAAGAACTTATTAGGCATCCTGATCCACAGAATTCCTGTCCTGCGTCAGCCATGAGTGACATCTACGAATCAGCAGCTAACTCGCTTGGCTTGTTCAGTGGTCCGTATCTGACGAAAGTGGAACTCCAACTGAGCTGTAAAGGCATTCCGGACCGTGATTCTCTGTGCAAACCAGATCCTTGCCTGGTCCTCGCCATGCAGTCCTGTGGGCAGTGGATGGAGGTGAACCACCATGTTATACCTGTCATAGTATCTTACAACATCAAGCAAGTTTAGCTCTGTTTTAGCAAAACATGTCATGTTTTTATGAATTTGAAATTTGATAAATTTAAAGAAACATTTACAAAGACATTTTGTGACTTAAAGTTTTCTTTGAGCCAAGCTACCAGTAGTCTAATCAACATCACTACATGTCAGCCTAACACTGGAGCTAACCTGCCTACTAAAGGTGGGGTCATACTTAAAGCAAGACAAGTTTGTCTATCTAGCGCTTCATTCAAGGCAAGTGCTTTACAGGCATAATGAGGCATAACATAAAAACAGATGCAGAGATGCAAATGGAATAGCAAGAAAGGAGTTGAGAAAAGTTAGTGGGTTGTGGTCTGTAAAAACCACCACCAGCCCAGAACCCACAAACACCCCAAAATGCTGCAAAGCCTAAATCAGAGCAAGTGTTTCCTTCTCGATCGACACTTTCTGACCACTCATATTTAACTTTTTTTTTCAGAAGGTCTGTCAGAGAAACCACCATCGTAGAGATTTTTTTTACAGAAAGAGGGGTAGTAGCCTACTAAACCAAGAAAATTCATAAGTTCTTTTTTAGTTGTTGGTGGCTGATAGTTATCAATAGCCTGGACATTTGCCCTCACAGGGGGCACACTGCCCTGACCTTCTACCCACCCTAGATACACTACAGTGGCTTTAGCGAACTCACAATTGGGTAGATTGACAGTTAACTGAGCCTTGGCCAAGCAGTCGAACACTTCTTGTAGATGCAGCAAGTGTGTTCCCCATTCATCAGAATACACAGCAACATCATCCAAATAAACTGCACAGCCTTCCACACAATCCACTAAACACTAAATTCATAAGATGCTGGTGCTGGTGTGTTTCTAAGACCAAAATGCATTACCCTATATGTGTATAAGCCACTGGATGCTATAAATGCAGCTATTTCACGGGCTCTGGCTGAGAGTGGCACTTGCAAAAACCCTTTCAGGAGGTCCAATTTAGACACAAACTTGGCAGCCCCCACCTGATCGATGCAATCTTCCATACGTGGAAGTGGGAAATAATCTGGTTTTGTGACACTGTTCACTTTCCTAAAATCTTTACAAAATCATAGGGTGTTATCTGATTTAGGAACCAACAGACAAGGGGAGGCTCATCTAGAATTAGAAGTTTCCGCAATCCCATTGTCCAACATATACTGAACTTCCTCATCAAGAAATCTACGCTTCCCCGGATGAACTCTATAAAAACGTTGTCTAATGGGTTTTGTGTCACCGACCTCAATGTCATGCTCCAATACATTAGTTTCAGTGGGGGTATCACCAAAACCCCCCACCATATTCTCAATTAAGATTGATTAGTTGGGCTTGTTTAACCAAATCAAGCTGTCCCAACAACACATTCAAGTTATGTAATGACTCAGAATTCTTCAACCGTCCACACAGCATCGCTTCATTGGGATCCAACAGGCCCTCCTGCCCCAGCTCTGTTCCAATGTGGGAAAACCCAGACGTTGTCACACATGCCGGACTTGCACCTGGTGTGCCTGCCTCCTGGCCGCCGCCAACCTCTGCATGAAAGAAATATGGTTTTAACAAATTAACATGGGAAAGCTGTTTTCCAGTTCTACGCCCTGGAGTTGCTATGATGTAATTTTGGTCTGACAGCTTCTCTATCACAGTATGTGGGCCAGAATACCTTGCCTTAAAAGGAGAGCCAGTGACAAGTAGCAAAACCAATACCTGATCCCCAGGCAAAAATGTACGTCTTTCAGTTTGTCGATCATAGAGTGTTTTCATTTTTGTCTGGGATGACGCCAGAGTTTTCTTAGACAATTTTTGCGCTCGGTAGAGTCGATACCTGAAGCTATTTACATAACCAATCAGATTTTTAGGTAACTGTTCCTGCTTCAAATTATCCTGCAGAACTGCCAAGGGTCTTCGCCAAAAACCAACTTATTTGGGCTAAATCCTGTGCTCTCCTGTACCACTTCCCTTGCTGCTAGCAATAACTAAGGAATACCCTCTTCCCAGTCCCCCTTCATTTGGATACAGTAGGCACGTAAGAGTCGGATGGGAACCCTCCAACGCACCCTGGCTCTGAGCATGATAGGCTGAAGACTGGTGACGTCTCAACTGCTTGAGAACTGCCGCAAACTGTTGGGAGGAAAAGTTCGTACCTTGGTCTGTCTGTAGGATTTTAGAAATACCAAAGAGCCCAATAAATTGAGACAAGGCTTGTGCAACAGCTGTAGTGGTGATTAACCAACTACAATTTTCCCCTAGAAAAGATCACAATTTAATATCATTTTGTGTAGGGGAACATCCACCACATTTAACCCAATGCCAACCACTCGTCTAACTGAGCCAGTAAATGTATTGCTTAAAAATGGTAAGATTGACAACAGGATAAAAAAATCAAAAGCGCCCATATCACGCAAAATCCCAATGCGCACTTTATCATCCTGCCCAACCAATGACACAATGCCTTCCATAATGAATGGTAGATACGATTCTAAATCTGACCGCGCCACCCTATTTTGAACTAAGCTGTTAGCCAGACTGTCATTGTCTGGTTCTGCACACATCTCTGATTTCCAATTTCCTGTGCCATTCTGCTTGGTCTAAGCCTTTAATGTATAACAGTATTTTTTCACATGCCCACGTTTATGGCAATAATGACAGATTTTATCTGAATGGCAGATTCTCTGTTCCACAATCATAGGCCTCACAGTGCCCCCAGCAAAAGAAACACTCCTACTCCTGACTGCACCCAACTGCCCATTGTCCCCTCCTTTGGATAAAACATAATCATCAGCTTCTCCAGCAGTTTCAACTTTCTATTCAATAATATAAATTGAAATCAGGTTTGGCACAGAAGTTTTGAACTGTTCTAAAATTCTTAAATTGCGCAGGCTCTCCTAGGAATCCACTTCAGCCGCTGTGCACCAACGATAAAAATGACTAGATAACTCACGGCAAACTCAAGGTGTGACTTGTCTCCCCGCCTCCATGTTTTAAAGGGTTAGCTGTACAGCGAGTGGACTCAAGCCACCCTCTACCATCAGCCAAACGCTCAAACACAGAGAAAAACTCTCTGGATCTTTTTCATTAAATTTGGGAACTAGCTTTAAATCACTCAGGCTCCCGAAAGTCCACCATGAAGTTGACCATATTTCATTAAATCCAATTTCTGTCTCTCCAACTCTAGCTTGGACTGCTCCAACTCATACCGCGTTTTTTCAATAGCCAGAACCTTCTCTAGTTCAACACCTTGGCGCACCTTTTCTACTGCCAGCTACTTTTTTTTGCTCCAGCTTCATATGCAACATCACTAACTCTCTCTGCTGCTCAAACGAGAGTACTGCTGAACCCCCCGAAGGCAGGAGGAGAATCCCCTGTGCCCTCAACCATTGAGGCCGGTTCCTTAACTTCCAGTACACCCATTTTAACCAGAACAGTTTTAACATTAGCGTTTAATGAATCTTTTGACTTTTTGTTACCAAGAACTAACTCAAAATGCTCAGCTATTTTAATTAGCTCTGCCTTTGTGCACCGATCCAATATTTACTCACTCGATGCACCAATACATTTTTTCAGTAATTCAACCATTTTACACACCGCAAGAACTTCACATTGGAGACCAAAACCAAATAGAATTGGCTACTCCCCTGCCTGCATATACAATGCAATCCTGCTGTAGGTTCCCCCTAACTGCCTAACCAAAACTGAATAAATTCTCCTCCCTAGTCTTCATGAGGCTTGGCAGCAGGTACTTATGCACTGTAGCCCAGTAGTTTGAAATGACAACAGACAGATTCACACTTCCAAAATCACAGAAAACAACATCTACCTGCTTTAAATGGCAAACACCACGTGTCCCTCATAGTACCAACACGACCAACTACAATTTCCTACGGTAGAGCCCCCACTTTGTTATGGCCCACTTGTGAAGTCCACAACAAAAGACGAAGACACACTGTCCGGTTTAACCATTTATTTTCTAAACCAAAAGAAAACACCCAACAAAGGAGTACGGCAAGTGAGAATGAAAATCAGTGGTGTGAGAAAGTGCCTGGATGAAGTGAGTGAAGGGGTGAGGTATGTTGTAGGTGCAAAAGACAATAATTCACCAAGAGGCAAAGCAGCTGGGCACGTGAGATGGAGTTACAGAGGTAGGAGAAAAAGCCCCGGAATGCTGGATCGGGTGGAGCTTTATAACCTGCAGATCACTGGCCAGGTGCTCCAATTTGGTTAGCTTGACCCTTCTGGAAACCTGGAAACCACAGACAGCACAGAGAAAGACAACTCCACAGCTCAGGGACCATTACAAAGACAGATCTAACAACTTTTGCCTTAGGATCACAGCTACTAAGGCAGATATTACCTGGTGGTCAATAGCACTTCTTGGTGACAGGAAGCAAACGGGAGACACATCCATTATATTGAATTGGGGTTAGACAAAATCACAGACAGGCAGCATCAATAATCCACAGACACTGGGATTAAACAACCATGCCAGTGTATGTTTAGAAACTGTGCTCTCCCTTCTGTGCCTGATCGGCTTGTTGTATTATCATGAGTGTTCTCATTATTTAATACTTTTGAATAAACCAACTTTCAGAGATTCAGCCAGAATCCTGAGTCAGTGATTGTGCTGCCTTTGGGTTCCTGACAAGTTTTACTTCCAGGAAAGACTGCTTATCAGCAGGCTTGGAAGGACGAGAGATTCTGCTGTGTCCAACATCCCCAAACTCAAAAGGCTTCATGCTGCCTGTACTAGCGAACACTGCACAGAGTCCAGCTCCTTGTTTTTGCAATGAACAGTTCAGGTGCATTCTCACACACCATCTAAAAAGATGAAGATGTTCGTTTTTTCTTGTTAAGGTGAAGGTACTTAATAAAGAAATAATAACCAAACTTTCATTTGGAAAATGCACATTTATTTTTTCACCTTGCATTTGTTATGTAGGTGGACCGCACTGAAGTAATTCCCAGCTGTGGGAATCCCAACTTCTCCAAGGTGTTTACCCTGGACTTTTATTTTGAGGAGAGGCAGCGTCTTCGTTTTGAATTGCTTGACATTTACAGTGGCGGCCTCAATGGCATGAAACACGAGGCCTTCCTTGGATTTGTGGAGTGTAACCTAGGGCAGGTGAGTCATAGGACTTTAACTTTGTACCAGCAGCAAGGTGACACAGAGCACAAAGTTCCCAAGTTCCTACATCTGAAAACATTAAGAACTAGAACTGTTCTCAATTTATAGATTCAGAAGAATCAACCTAAATAAAACCATAGTATGTTTAACTTCTTCACTGTCTGGAATAGTTGGATGGCAGCTAATTTAGTAATCAATCTGTGTGCACCAACAGTGTGTTCCTCAGCTCAGTAACTGCTGAAAAGCAAAGTTCATTTAAAGCCCAAAATCACAAACATTGTCTGCTTGGAGGGCTTAACAAGCTGCACAATTGTGACCCGAACTGTCCTTAGACCCTCAATCTGGATCACTAAAAATTTAAAAACCCTTTAAGGGAAAAACCTAAAAGCCAAAGATGAGTTATCAGATGTATACAGAGAACATCAGCATTAACATCAGTAATATACAGGATATGCTCATTATAATTAGTGATTTTGGAATTGGTGTATAGACCTAGCTTTAAGATTAAAGCTAGTTCTAAGTTAAAGTTTACATGATGTTCATAAGAATTCTCACACAGGAATGAGTACAATTGTGAGCCCACAGATCATTTCACAGAGGAAACTTTCCAAGGCTCTGCTGAAACCGGGAGGAACAGTGGGGAAGTCCATCATCACAGTAAGCATGACCTCAAATCAAATGTTTTAGTTTGAGGATAAAACTTAAAGTCCTTTTCTCATTGTTCACATTTCAACACTTAATTGTGAAACAATTACACAAACTGTGTGTGTGAGTGCAGATAGCAGCAGAGGAGCTGACAGGTAATGATGACCACATTGAACTGTCATTTAGTGCAAGAAAGCTGGATGACAAGGTAACAGCTTTAAAAGAGTCGAGAGTTTGTGAGTGTCAGTGTCAGGACAATAATCACTGTATGTCTTTGTGTCTGTCTCTACAGGACTTCTTCACCAAATCAGATCCATTCCTAGAAATCTATAGACTGAATGAAGATGCCACCATGCAGCTTGTTTACAGGACTGAGGTACAAATACAGACAATAAGACATCTGCTGTATGTATTGTGACAGACACAAACACAGGTGTGCTTATGATGTTTTGTTTTTTTCTTTTCAGACTGTCAAGAATAATTTGAACCCAGTTTGGAAAAGGTTTAAAGTTTCTCTGAACTCACTCTGTGCCGGAGACCATGAACGCAAGCTACAGGTGCGCACACACGCACACGCACGCACACACACACACACACCACACACACACACAACACACACACACACACCACACACACACACACACACACACACACACACACACATCCAAGTTTACCCTTTCTATTCTCTGATACGTCTAGTCTCAATTTCCCAGAATCACAACGTAAAAACAGTTTTTTTAAAGGTTCCCACTTTTATCAAAAAAGGAAATCTAATATTTTGCAGTGACAATTATTCTTCCTATTTGACTGAGTCCACCTGTGGTCACTTCAGTTGATTGGCCTTGTTTTTAAAGACTCATCTGGAAATTCTAAAAGCTGATTTACGAAAAAAACAAACTGAAGGTCTAAACAACTGAACTTCCAGAGTTCAGACATGGGCTTGTATGGAGGCACAAATCTGGAGAAGTCTACAAGAACATTTCTACTGCTCTGAAGGTTCCCAAGAGCACAGTAGGCCCCATTACTCTGAAACTGAATAAGTTTGGAACACTCAGAACTCTCCCCGGATCTAGATGTCCAACCAAACAGGAGAATCTGGAGAAAACAGTCAAATTAGTGACCTAGAACCTCATTGTCCTTCTATCTGAGCTTCAGTAATTAAAATCCTCTTGTCTATAATTGTGAATACTGTATTGGAAAATAGAGGAAAAATGCCTGGAGGAAACCAGGCATTTTTCTGGACAATACCATCTGCACAGTAGAGCGTGTGGCAACATCATGCTGTGGTGGTGGGTGGCAGCTGAGTCAGGGAGAATGGTCATGGTTGAAAATCTGAGTATGAAAAAAATGTTATTATTCCTTTGTTATTATCAAGTATTGAGTATAGAGTAATTACAGATAATTAGACTTCTTTATTTTAGCATAACTACATGAAGTCAAGCTTTGCGTTGTCATTTCTGCGGCACGTAGATGACATGCAGAGGACTGAAATACCATCACTTTGAAATGATCAAGTTGTTTTTGAAAAATACTTATATTGCTTTGATCATGCAGTAGTGATGACCTCATCACTCATGTTTGTCCTATCAGTGCACCATTTGGGACTGGGACTCCAATGGCAAACATGACTACATTGGCGAGTTCGAGACCACGTTCAAAGAGATGAGAGGAGCCATAGAAGGACGACAGGTAGCAGCAATTATGTAATGTGAAATAGGTTAACGATATTTCCGATTAATAGCATGCTAGATTAAAGTACAACAATGTGGGAAATTGACAGTTCCATAGATTATGACCAGTTCTCTCAATTGTTGTATTCACACACTTACATTTATAGGTTTAAGAGAAAGAGGAAACCTGAAACTGTAGCTTGTTAACATTTTTCCCCTCTAAAATTATGTACTATTTATTTTGTCAAATCACAAAATGGAGGGAAATTACATGAATTTGCAGAACTATTTATTATCTCTTTATCCATATTGCTCTGTCCATCTCCAACCCCTGCTTAAACTCACACTGGAAAACTTTACAGTAGATAGTCATAACATCAATGGCAGGACAGTCCAGTTGTGGGTGGAGGACTTTAAAACCTACTATGGGAATATGAGAGCTTGCTTCTAACTCGTGTACACACTGAAGAGGAGCTACTGTGGATTTACAAGAGAGTCAATGGGCAAGGATACTTGTGCCCCAGAGAGGAAAACCTATGAACCTATGAACAGTCTGGAACTGGGACAATGCTGGGACAATGCAGATGGCTGTGAAAAATTTACTCAGTAACTTTATCTTGCTCAGCTAAAAATATATTCATCAATTTCACACTATTTCAATATAATTTGAATTTGTTTTTATAAAGTCTTATTGATTCCTTGGAATCTGCTTTTGCATTAATGAAAAAGCATTATAGCACACCATTCCCAGCCACACTTTTTGATGCATGCTTTGCGTGAAAAAAAGTATTGGACCTTATAGCTAAACTTTTGGTAAGATCATGAGGCTTGTCTTTTATTTATATGCACACAGATTAATTTCAAGTATCCAAGGGTGCTTTATAAATTAAACCGTTACAAGAAGACGAGGTGTTTCAGACATCTCTTCAATTCCTCTAGACTTGGTGTGGTACAAAAGTCTACAGTTACAGTTTCAGAGGGTCAGCGTTGTGACAATGTCTGTGAATGATCTAAGGTCTGAAGGATGAGAGCCAGTGTTAGAGTATCACCATTGAAAACGGCCAATTTCAATTTCATTGCACAAGTCAACATCCTGTCCCTACTGGCATTCCATATCACTACAGAGACTGACTATGGCTTCCAAATGTAAAAGCGAGAGAGTTGACTGTACCTACTCTAAATCGATCACATCAAGCTGTGAGGCCAAGTGTATATAAGTAAGCAAGACATTGACTAATCAGCAGCAATATTGGAATGTGATTCAGTCTCCGCAAAGGTGGGTGAATAGTAACCAAGAGAGGAAAGGTAATCAGGGCCAAAGGAATTAGACTACCAGATTTGAACATTGCAGACAGCAATGACATTGAAGACAGCTACAAAGACTTTGGGATCCAATAGTAAAATACCAGTGTCAAAGAAACTAAAGGAAGTTGACCACTTCTAGAAACAGAAGTCACCTACATTAAAAAAAGAACACTGTCAACTGACAGGATTAGAGGTGCAGGCTGTGCAAAGCAGGCACTGAAACAAACCAGCGCATAACAACAGGGTGGAAGATGCTCGGTGGTAAACGTATACAAAGCAACATACATAACCAGGTAGCAGGCACAGGAACATCTGTATTAAGTTTTGACTGGAAACTCTGAGGTATATGTGGTGTACGCCTCCTATATTGAGAGGATTGTCCCATATTGAGAGAAATCCCGTGGGATCAGCTACAGCCTGGCAAACAGGCATAGCGAACTGGCTCAACTCTGTAGTGGACAAAGTGGTCAAGAATGCTGTAATGTCACAGTACAATACAGTATATGGCATATATTGTATTCTAGTAGTAAGTGATAAATGTTGGAATCCTGAATAACATCAACTTCAGTAAGAAGTAACACAGGAAACTAGAGAAATACCAGGGTCTGAGAGAGTAGCTGGGGAGGATATGGGGAGTCAAGGACCAGTCGTCCGTAATCACATGAAGCAACATAAAGCAATGAAGTAAAAAAGTAAGTAAGCCCTGCTTACCTTTCTGGCACGAGGCATAGCCATTGGAAAAGAATTGGAACATGAACAAATCCGCCTCCCTCCAAAGTCCCACCTCCCTCCCCCTGCTTGTGAGAAAATTAATGTTGAGGCGGAGGATCACCAAATGAAACGGGTCAATGGAGTCAGATACACAGGAACTAACAAGTGAAAACAGCAATTTAATAAATTCAATTCTATATTTGGTGTAAAACTGCTCTGCTAGATAGGTATGCGACTCCCAAGTGATGACAGCGGTTGGCAACTAAAAGGGATGTGATGACTGCTGACAGGCAGGAAGCTGAACTGAATAATATGGTCAGGTCTTCATCAGAATTATGAGAATGAAATCATGATGAGTTTCATTAAATGATGTACCGGTATGTTTTTTTTAGATTTTAGTGTACCATGCACTAATTAGGAATATTTTTAAATTGTAAAGAATATTGTTTAAAGTATTTTAAAAAAAGAAACTCAATTGCCAGGTGTCAAGAATAAAACGTGAAGGACGGAAACTGTATTTCTCAAATGGTTTATGCATTTAGAAGTTAAACAACAAAAACAGAACAGGGCCAAGGCAGTCCCAGTGCCACAGAAGTAGGGGCTTTAACATAAAGGTTTTTCAATTGTACCACTGTTGGCCGAAGAATCCCAATTATTGAGTTAGTGTCCGTACAATAATATCAATGTGATCACTCGTTTCCAGGTGCAGTGGCTGTGTATTAACTCTAAATACAAAGCAAAGAAGAAAAACTACAAGAACTCGGGGATTGTAATACTTAACCGATGCAAGGTGATGTTGTGTTTAATCACTCAGTAGAATAGAAATCCAAATTTCTACATACACAACTATTCAAAAAGTGTGAACAATGAATCAGAATTGTGTTTGTCTATTTTTTGGAGTGATTATGTTGTTTTGTGGTCCTAACGGTACTTATTTTTTCCCCATCTCATTTCACCTCCACTATCCTGTTTATATTGCTCTTCACTCACTCTCCACAGCTCTGCAATGGTAGTTGGTAGTTGTACTTGTATCTGGTAGTTTAGGACTGTAAGCTAGTATTTTAGTCATATATGCCTTAACTGGATAGTGGCTTGATTGTGTCTCACTGTAAGCCACTTTGGACCTAAGTGTCCGAAACGACTAAAATTAAATGGATACAAGAGAATAATGGGGCAGGAGCATGGGGGAGGGGGGTGTTCTCTTACGCACAGCATGGCCTTAATGAGCTGATCTCATTCTGTTACTAAACCCCTAACTGCTGTTACAGTGTAGAGTACACCTGTCAACTACTGCAGGACTGTGCTACATCTCACTGCACAACGTACAAGAATTCATTCTGATGACATCTTCTGTTTGGCTGTAGCATAACACCCATCTTTATACAGAAGCTCTCGATTTGAAATGAGAGGAGATGAAACATTAACATGTACAGTAACCAAAAGTTATCTGTGGCTCTGTGGCTAAATCTGGTTGGACATCAGCAGCCAGTTTGTCAATGATTAACATCTAATCTGTGCATCTGCAGGTAATCAAAATGCACTCATTCCTCGATTACATTATGGGAGGCTGCCAGATCCAGTTTACTGTGAGCACACACACACACACACACACACACACACACACACACACACACCACACACACACACACACACACTCAGATATCACTATGGAAACAGTAACCATGACAACACGGACAGCAGTGTCCCAGTTAAAGAATTAGATGCTGTTACCTGGGTTCCAACCAGTTTATCTGGTGGTCTGCCTAACTGAACTTCTGCCTTCTGTTGACTTAGAGATGATTTTTAAAATCACACGCACACACGCACAAACACAAACACAAACACACAGACACACACACACACACACACACATGAATGCCATGGCGTTGTAAAAAAAGGTTAATGAATTTTGGAGAACTTTGCTCCACTACTTTCTTGACTATGAAAAACACCTCACACCAACATACTGTAACCAACAGGTTTCACTGTAGGTATGCAATTTGTCAATAGCACTGGTGAATGGTGTCTTCCAAACATCCCAATTATTTCAGACAGTCCGGAAGGAGATTGGCTTTTATGGAGAAGCACAAAGCACAATGCTCCGGTGATGGTTGGATCATTCTCTTAGCTAAACACAGGATCTCTAAAGCTCAGCCAGAGGGAGTTCCTTGATCACGTCTCCTACCAAGACCCTTTCCTCCAGACTGCCCAGTGAAGAGTATACCTCCTCCATTTAAGAATTGTAGAAGGCCACATTGGCTCATGGGAACCCTCAACACAACAAGAATGTAGTCTTGCCCAGATCTCCAGGTCTGAAAACTGCTTTCAACTGAGATCCCTTTTTCCTTGGTGAAGGAAACTACCTGGCTAAACCGAAAACCCTGATCAGGTGATCATGTGTTAATAATGGACCTGCAGCAGCACTGTGCATGACTCTCTGTCACAGAGTTCAACAGTGCAGGACACTCTGTTGTTTTGGTTAAAAACCAAAAGTCAGGGAACACTGCATCTATATGACTGAAACCATTCCTGACTGGCTATTCTGTCTACAGGTTGCCATTGACTTTACAGCTTCAAATGGAGACCCTCGAAACAGTTGCTCTCTACACTACATTCACCCGTTTCAGCCCAATGAGTATCTGAAGGCTCTGGTAGCAATAGGGGAGATCTGCCAGGACTATGACAGGTGGGTGGGTGCTCATGTGATACAATGGCCAGATATTAAACTGTATGCATTAGGTCAGCTTGTTCGGGAAGTGCTTGAAGAAGCATTTCCATGAGTATTTGGGTTTGATCTTGTTGATGTAATTGAATTTAATTCAGTTTATCATGAAACAGTTTATCCTTTATTTGCTATGTGTTTCATTAGAATAGAATAAAATTGTGCCCAGCCTTACTATTTCTCTGACAGACTACCAGTTTTAATTTGTGACCTTACTATTTTCACCTGACAGTGATAAGATGTTCCCAGCTTTTGGCTTTGGAGCTCAGATTCCTCCGGACTACAAGGTAATTGAATGTTCAGTTTACATTGTCTCTCAGCATGCCCTCTGCCAGGCAGATGCTTCTGGCAACCTTAATGCTCTGAGTTTCAGGTGGTTAAATCATACCTCACTTTCTCACTTCTTTCCTCAGAGTGTAATTTGAGTGACGCTAAGCAAACCAACATTCACTCATTGTCCACATTACATTGAGATAAAGAAATAGGACCACAATCACTGACAGAAATTGTAAGGGGTTAGGTTCCGATGTCTTCAGTAATTTACATTAAACAATGTTTGATTTTGAAGGTACTAGTTTTAGACTTGATATTGGCTTAAACAGGACAACTTTATCTGAGAAAAAATGAAACAGACTGAAGTTTGTCTTATCTTATGCTATCTTACCTCTCCTCTGTAGATTTCACATGACTTTGCAGTGAATTTTAATGAAGAGAATCCAGAATGTGTAGGTGAGTGTTTTTATTGGCAGTGGCTAACCACCATGTTTGTAAGTCTATTATTAGTTTAGCCTAAGCTACCATATTGACTGTTTTATATATATATATATATATATATATATATATATATATATATATATATATACACTGTATATACACACACACACACACACACACACACGCACACAACCTACATTATGTTTTATTTAATTGCAGGTATTCAAGGAGTGGTCGAGGCCTACCAAGCCTGTCTTCCCAAACTACAGCTGTACGGACCTACCAACATCGCTCCCATCATCCAGAAGGTTGCTTGCTCTGCTTCGCAAGAGGTTCACACCAAAGAGGCCATGGTATGACTATTTAGAATACATCCAACTATCCATAATATTTTATGGTGGGATTATTTTTTGCACACTACCTGCACTGGTGTACAACTGCCTGTCAGCACTGGTAGACAGATATGAGCTTGTTTATCTGGACTTCTGTGCTTGATAACCACGGTTTCTGGACTTTTGCTTGTTACAATTTAAGGACATGAACTGAACCGCCAGGAACAGTAGCATTACAGGCAGAAGATGGACAAGATGAGCAAAGAACCTTGGAGAGCAATTTCTAAAACACAATTTAGATTGAGTTTTGCACGCCAGGCTGTTACACCTGAAGGCTTTACAACAAATTGAATGACTTAGGAGTGTGTGGCGAATCTGATGGGAGTAAGCCAGGTACCAACCTTTCCCAGCATGGAAGCAGACAGACAACAGAGGAAACGTTTGACAAGACACAGAAGGGAGGGGAAAAGGGAAATACTTGGTAGAACTCTTAACAGTACTCATCAGCTCTGCCAGTAGAGTTGCTGGTCTTTAAACACTGTTCACCTGTCAGCATCTGTTGGCTACATTTCATTTACAGCACTTATGTACCACACATGTAACCTTGTTATTGTTACGGTTTAGTTCAAACAGGACCCGAATACAGACAGGAAAAAGTCAACTCGGTCTCAAAAGGGTTTATCTTTAAATGAAAGAAGCCTCGAACGCTGCAAGATGGAAAAACCCGCTTGGCACAGGGAAAAGATCCTGCACGATTCTTCATAATGGAGGGAGGTTGGGTGACCCTGAGAGTGAAGCACAAAACTGACAGAATGACACACTGATGAACAGGAGCCAGGGCCTAAATTGCCAGTTGATTGGTAATTGACAGCAGGTGTGGCTGTCACCAGTGCCAGCTATGGGAAAGAGGCTCCACCACACCCCATGGAGGGAGAACAGAGCAGGAACAGGGAAAACACACCAAATAAACCCAAAACAAACACCCAGGACCCTGACAGTACTTATCCCTCAATGGGTGCCTCCTGGCATCCTACTGGGCTTGTCAGGATGGTCCTTGTAAAAAAATCACATGGGAGACGGTTATCCAAGATATAATGCCCGGAAACTCACGTCCCCTCCTCCGAACCATACCCCTCCCAGTCCACCAGGAATTGTAGGCTGTGTCCACGCCGGCAGATGTCCAGAATATGCTGAACTGTGTAGGCTGGGCTACCATCAAAAACATGGGGGGAAGCAGGGGTTCAGTCAGTGGAACCAGATCTGATGGGGGTGATGGGGGTAATTTCAGATGCATGGCAGAGGGGTTAATGTGGTCAATTTCAAAAGGTCCTACGAAATGAGGAGCCAGTTTCCGGGAGTCCACCTGTAGGGGAAGGTCCTTTGCTGAAAGCCAGACCATCTGGCCCAGTCAGTAGGGAGGACTTTCCATGGACACAAACTTGACAGGCAACTATGAAAGCCTTGGAATCTGCCATGAGCCATGGAAGGCCACCAGAACCATTGCCTAACCATACAGAATCTGTGAGAGACCAGGATGGCAGGTAAGTCTAGAAGAATGACCCCATTGCAGGATGTCCAAACAGGCAGAACTCGGAACAAAGAGTCGGTTATGTGGGCTGCCAACAGGGTCAATTGCTGCACCTCTAGGACCCTCTCCTCTATCTGCCAGGAAGCAGCTCCAACAATGCAGGATTGAGACAGGATGGGACCCGGCTCTGAACTACAGGGAAACTGGTGAAAACTGGTGAGTCAAGGCATCTGGCTTGACATTACAGAAACCTGGGCAATGAGTGAGGGAGAATTTAAAATGGCCAAGGAAAAGCACCCATCGTGCTCAACGGGAGTTCAACCTCTTTGTGTTTCGAAGGTACAACAGGTTATTTTGGTCGGTCCACACTACAAACAATTGGGCAAAACACTCCAACCAGTGTCTCCACTCCTGCAAGGCAAGCACCACTGCAAGCAGCTCTCTATTCCCAACATCATAATTTACCTCAGCAGGCATCAGTCGTCGACTGTAGAAGGCACAAGGATGGAGCTTCTGATCAGCTGGGTCCCGGTGGGAGAGAACAGTGCTGACCCCAATGTCCGAAGCATCCACCTCAACCACAAATTGCCGGCTGGGGTCTGGGTGAAACAGAATCGGCGCAGAGGAAAACAGCATTTTAAAGTGACTAAAAGCTGCCTCAGCCTCATGGGACCACTGAAAAACCCTTAGTGAGGAAGTTAGCTCGGTGAGAGGAGCAACAACTTTACTATAATTGCGAATGAAGCGCCAATAGAAATGTGCAAACCCCAAGAACCGTTGGAGCTGTTTGCGGGAAGCTGGGGCGGGCCAATCTGCTATTGAACTCACCTTGGCAGAATCAGGTGAGAGTTGCCCTGTCAAACAATGAATCCCATCAAGTTAAATCCACTCATCATCTTGACGTATCTGAACCAGATGGTAAGCATTGCGAAGGTTCAGCTCAGAACAGAACCGAGCCTTGTGGAGAGGACAAAATGCCGCATCGAGGAGGGGTAACGGGTACATGTTCTTGGAAATGTGTTGTTCGGAGCTCGATAATCAATACAGGGTTGAAGGGAGCCATCTTCTGAACAAAAAAGAACCCCACATCGCATGGGAGGAGGAAGGGCAGATCAGACCGGTTTTCTAAGGACTCAGCGATGTACCTTTCCATATCTTCCTGCTCAACTCAAAGGCAGAGAAGCTCCACAGTTGTAAGGGCAATGATGTCATAGGAGTAGCACCTAAAGGTTTTACTTAGGAAGGTTGGATTTCTGCTCCAAGATATTAATGTCTGTTGTGGGTACACCCTCAGGGACATCCCCATTCTACTGTCAGTCACTCTTCATTTACCCTGTACTTCTGATTAAGTCTCCTTCTACTACTTCTGATTACCTGTGAAATCCTCCTGCTCACTTGTTCTTGCATCCATGTCATTGCTCATCGGACATAGTTAATCATCCATCTACTTATCATCTACTATTGTATCCCTTGCCATTTACTATCACAATCACTCTTAAAGTCATTTGAGAGTAAATCATTCATAGCCATATTCTATGGATCTAATCAATTTTTTGCCAATTAAAAAGTGTCAGATGCAACTATTGGAGTTGCAATCTTAAAACTGGTTGAGGTTCAGAGCTAATGATTTGTCTTCGATTGTGTCCAACAGCAGTACTTCATCCTCCTCATCCTGACAGATGGTGTCATTACTGACATGGCTGACACAAGGGAGGCCATCGTCCAGGCCTCACATCTTCCAATGTCCATCATCATTGTCGGCATTGGGAATGCTGATTTCAGTGACATGCAAATGCTGGATGGTGGCGAAGGGATCCTGTGTTCAACCAGAGGAGAACCTGTTCTCCGAGACATTGTTCAATTTGTGCCCTTCCGGAACTTCAAAAATGTGAGTTCATTGTTTGATTCAATTAAACAGAAAAACAAACAAACAGACAGACAGACAAACAAACAAATCAAACAGACAAACAAGCAAACAAACAAAGACAAGCTGTACCTACATGAATTCCTTGCTGCTGCTGAGCAATTATTACCTGCAGATGGGTCATTAGTGTCTCCACACATTTATATATATTTACTGTAGCTAAGCATGTTAGACAATGGAAGATGAGATCACACATGCCATGATGTTAAACATGACGCACCACATCATGTGCTACAGGAAAGCTGGGTCTGCTCCCAATGTGAACATTGCCAAATTCAGATTTTAAGTGCTGCACCACTAATTTTGATGTGAGAGGGGTATGATAGACCTCAATATGTAAGACTGCAGGACTGTGTGTGTGATGTGGTTTTCTGCAGAACATTGACAACTTTCTGATGACACTGTAGAAGGCCAGCTGTGATCGCAGAGAGATCATTATCCAATCCCCATAATTTGTAGAGCACATTTTACAGCCACAAGGGATGCTTTGTCATGCAACAGCCAAACAAGTGAAATAAAACAAAATCAAACAATAAAAAAACACACATAACAATACAGAGACAGAATAAAGTGCAGACGCAATCCAAAGATAAAAGAATTAGACCACAGCAAAGTAAGGCATAAAGAATGAGAACAAACCGAAAAACTTTAAAGTTATTTTAATGCCTGGAATCGTGGCTTTAGCTGACGTTTAACAGTTTCAAGTGAGAGGGCCCTTTTTATGTGTAGTGGTTATATGTTTCACGCTTGGTTAAATCCACCATACTGGGCATTACAATAGTCCAAATCTGAGGAGATAAAAGTATATATATCACTCGATCAAGATTATTAGAGGACAGAACTGATTTAATTTGACAGTTGGGTTGTCTGGCGGACCTGCCTTTGACCAGCATTTGGGCATTTTCATATTGGTCTGAGGCTGAGAGGTGTGTGGCTGTTTTATTCCTCCCTCTCATATGTCATTGCATCGACATCATCATCATTGCACCTTTACAGGCACCTGAACACTGCAAGGTAAACAAGGGACTGGTCGATGGTCAGAGCTGTGTTTCTGTTCTTTACAAATATGTTCCTTTTGGAAAGTTTACAAAGTTTTCTTAACATTAATGCAGTGGAGGATGGAATTTGTGGCTAATCTATAAAGACTTTAATGGATGACATTTGCCTATTTTGTCAAATTCTTTGCTTCAGTGTTCAGGATACTAAGAGAAGGAGTAATTTTGAAAGAATTTGTCTAATGTTTTTTGTTAGAAAAACCCACAAGTTTCACAAAACATAATTAGACTGAGATTATATTCTCATTATTAGGCAATGTTTCATTTTGACATATTTTCAATCAGTGGTTTGCAGTGGGAGAGAACTGTTCCATGGCACGTTCGACATCATCTCTGGGGCTTGACAACAGTGGAGGACACCGGTGGTTCAGCTACCTCAGAGCTTGAGATGCTCAGGAGGGTTAGCCAGTGCTGAGTGGAGAGGCTAAACCTTAGCAATACTTAGCAATACAGCTCTATAAAAGCAAAGTTCATAATAAGGCCACTCAGAGCATCCCAGACTGGCAATAATACCATAAATAACTGTGTCCTGCACAGTTCCTGAGGTCTGCTGCAGAATCTCTTCTCCTCAGAAGCTGAGCAGAGCTTGGATTTCATGATCTTATGTGTGCTGAGACCTAAACCAGTCTAAAGCAGGGTCCCTGACACAACACAGTGTTCCAAACAGGAAATTAAAATGCCATGGGTGATTGTATTAAAAGCTGCCATCTGGTCCAGCAGTAGGACTGCAGAATCAAGAGAGTCTGTTGATATAAATATATCATTAAAGACCCTTACCATGCAGACACACTGCTGTGACGTGCTCTAAGACAAGATTGGAAAATGTCAAAAATGTTGCATGTGTGCAAGTACGATTGTAAATCTAAAAGGACCATTTTTAGCAAATGAATGGGACTACCAAACTAGAACTGATGAAGCCTCTTGGATGAAAGGTGAAACGTCTTCAGGAAATTCAAAGAGTCCAGTTGTTATGGTTCAACTACCAGAAAGAAATTAAGGGAAGTTTTGAGATTGGCCTATAATTTGAGGATGGATGTATCAGAATGTGCTTCCTTTATTAATGGTGTCACGAATGCTCAATACTAAAATATTCTCGTATGACACCTGACTCAACACTGCTATTACTGTTTCAGATGATCTGAACACTTAGGTACAAGAGGTATGGACATACGACAATGGTTTGGGAACAACACTATTCCCAATCATTTCAGTTGGAAAAGCTTCCAATCATTCATCCAGGCATTAATGAACTTTTTAAAGTGAAGTAAAGTTTGCTATATTGTTCCTGTCTGCAGGCATCTCCAGCTGCTCTGGCGAAAAGCGTTTTAGCAGAGGTTCCAAACCAAGTGGTGGAATATTACAACAATAAGGGCATCAAACCTAAAATGCCAAGTGTGTACCAGTCTTCCAAGCAGTTTGGACTCTGAGCTATTCTTGTTTGTCATTGTCACTTAGAAAGGTGCTACATGTTATTTTTTTACTTCTTCCAAAAAATAAATGTTGTTTAATTTTTGTCAAATGTTTAACTGAAATGCTCGTTTCCATGTCTTGATAATTAGAAATGCAATAAATACTAATACTAATACAAATATTACTACTTCTACTACCAATAATAATAATAATAATAATAATAATAATAATAATAATAATAATAATAATAATAGAATACTTTGTGTCTTTAACTTGAACAAACTATAACGCATGGCATCATCTGTTGATGGAGGTGTCTTGATGTAATTCAGTTTACCAAACTGCAGTGAGTTGTGTCTTCATATTGTAGGTTCAATTATACATGCAGTAGTTTACAATAAAACACACTTGAATTACTGTGACTCTTCAGCTCCAAGGGGGAGCTGGGGGCATTTTTGTCATTTTCAGTGTCACCAAGAAAATTAGATCACTGTTCGATAGATTTGCCTTTATGCTCACCTAGTTCAGAATAGCATCAGTTCAGTGGATGTCACCAAACAAAGTTAATGTTTCTTTTTCATGTGTTAACTAAAAACTTAAATTACCTAGATGGCATGCCTGATTAGCATATTAGAATGACAAGATTATCTGTGAGATGCTCTGTTGACATTTTAAAATAAATTTGTAATCTTGTGTCCAAAGAACCTATAGACAGGAACCTCTTCATGGTCCACTAATACAACAAGTGGGTAACTTTCCCCCCAGTTTCCACATAGAGATTCAAGTTTGTCAACAGTTGAAGCGCTTTCAGTGGGTTAGATACAGGAGAACCAGCCACTGAGAGCGAGTGGACCCATCAGAGTTGAACAGATCCACCTCCAGCTTGAAAATATTTAGCATATTCATTCCATGGAGAGTGGTCGCTTCTTCGGAACTCAGCTGGTTTCACAGTTCAAATGGTCAGGAAAAGATGTCGCCCCAGTCTTCTCAGGCTGTTGATTTATCATGCACTGTGTACTAGTCTGTGGACAAAATGTCTTTTCTTTACATACAATGACCTCATGGGGCAATGAGCTCTGCTCCTTCGATTGAGCATAAATGTACGAGCCAAACTATTAATGTGTAGCTTGCAGGAAAGTCAGAACTGGCCCAGGGCTGCATGAACCTGTATAGAGAATGTGCAGATGTCCTATGCTGGCAAATGCCATTTATGTTAGATTTGTAGATGATAAGGTTATTTATCAGAATCTTGAACCCGAAGTTCAGATAGCACTATTCATAACTGATAGAGCCAGAATAGGATGTGCCCCCCTCTCCTGGCAGCGGACTTTGAAAAAACTGCTGCAAAAGCCTGTCTTCACTCCCTACGGAGAATGAAGATGAATAAAGTTCCCTTTTGCTTAATTGCCATGGAAATCACACTGATTGAGATCTCAGGAGCTGCTAGCACTCAGCAGAAGTGCCCTTAGAAGTGACATGTCAATTTGACTGTGCAGAAATAATCTGGTGATGTGAAGCACAATAATCACATGTTGCTGTGTAATAATGCCAAATGTAGCATAATCAATGTTTGTGCATTCTGTAACCTCAGAAAGCTTCATTTGCATGAGCATGACCAATCTGACCACCACTTACACTATTGACAGTATTATGTGTCTGAAAGGAGTGAGACACAACAAGTCCAGAGTCTTGGGGTTATGGTCAAAAGGTTTCAGAAATATCTGATAAATCTTATATGCTTTGTTTGTAATTTAATAAAAACACATTTGCATCTTGGGCTAACCCTAATCTTTTTCTCTCGTGAGTCCAAAAGTGTTCTGCATGTAGGACTTCTCTTTGTTATCTCTTTCCTCTTGGTATCTGTTATAATGTACTAAGTGCTGCTGCTGTTATAGCCTGAAGCATGGTGATGTGTAGAAATGTCTACATATTAAAGCATTGATTGTGACTACCAAGTTTTTGATTTTGTCCTCTCTGATAGTTCCGCCTCAATAATTACCTTTTTAAAGTATTTGTTAAATGGTGCATTTGTAAGATTGGTTGGTAACACAATTAAAATTGCAGAGGCAGGTATAACACCAATGGAGTCTAGAGGAATAATGGAAAAGTCGAGAAAGATGTTTTAGAACTTATATTCAACAGAATATTTGTTTTCCTATTTGTTTAGATGTTAGTCTGTTTCTGTTATCTGTCAATACTTGTCAAAACAAAAAAAAAAGTATTTTAAAATTGAATATACACAAATCTGATTTTGATTGCTTCACAACCTCAGAGCAGACAAACCTCTGTAACCACCCTACAATCTTCAATGCTCTCCCTGAGGGGTTAGGACCCAGGCTGGGAAGCACTGACCTAGAGGACTGCTTACACCTGTGATGGAAGTTTCCTTAGACTTAGAAAAGAACTTCATACCAGCTGTGAAGCATAGGGGTGTCATAATTTGGGGCAGTTGCGACATCATAGAATCCATCATTGTTATAGCATATATCAGAATGTTCCTAAGGAACGTGTCTACAAACTTAAGACAAAAGAAGTACTGAACTGCCTGAATCAATTCCTGAAATTTCATCCAATGCTTTGTGGTGACTTAGGCTCCACATAGGTAGGTCAGTACTTGATGTCATTAAAACCCTTTTGTTGTGTATTTGTTGTGCTTCTTCCCCACTCCTCTGGCTATCTACAGGTATCTCCACCTCCATAGCTGGATGCTTGCCTACTGAACTCAGACCCTGTCAGGATAAGCTTTGTATCCTCTACAATTAATGTATTTATATATATGATGTCTATTGTGTCTATTCTTGGCCGAATCATTGGGGCCACTCTGCCAACAATTTGTGAACTGGCAGAACAGTGCTGCTTGTCCAGGGCAAGAAGGATAATCAGGGGCAGCTCATGCCCTTCAACAAATTGTTTTTCCTCCTGCCATCAGGAAGATAGTATCGCAGCCTGAGGTATAATCAGGAAGATGAGGGGCACTTTGTGTCCAACCACCAAACAGTAAAACAATTAAACACATAGTGAAGTGTAGGCTCAGTTTGTTTGAGATTCTAAACTCGTCATCCTGCAGATTTTTGCTCATCTCTTAAGGTCACCACGCTTTCCTTCGTGACACTCGGGACTTATTTTTCCTTCAATACATTTTATGAGACCTAGTTGGCTGCCTCCTCTCTGCATCCTGTCTGCCTTCGAGTCCAGTTCTAATAGAAACCTACTAGTTGGAGCCAGTACCTATAGACAAGAGCCATTGCTGTATTACATAAAGTAAAATTTACACAAAATAAATATGCATTGTTAACATTATACAACTCAAACTACACAAATTATTTGTTACATATTTAACTTACTGTGTAGAAATCTGCAGATCCACATGTAAACTTATACAAAACCTAGATTCATTTTACAGAAAGACTTTACAGAAAGAGTTTGGAAAATCATAGTCACCATAGAGATCCATCTAACCCATTTTTTAAAATAAAATACAAGATACTGAAATTTAATTGGTTTTATTATATTACAAATAATGTACAATATGAATTAAAATACATAACCAAGAAAAATACAAAAACGTTTGAGAAAAGAGTAATTATGGTTTGAAAGGAACAGAAGTCTTCAAAAACTTTACAACCAAATCCACGGAGTATTGTAGTAAAATAGGTAAAGGAACCCCCAGCAAAGACACACAAGAATCAAGTTTATTTTATTTACCTTTAAAATTGAATTATAAAAAACTCATTAAATCAAAAGTTAAATATTTATGAAATGGTGGATTATGCTAATATCTTTTACAAAGGTTTGAAAAAAATATTTTTGATACGCTGACTGTAGAATTTTAAGTATAAAGGCTTTTGCCCTCGCTCTGTTACCGTAAAGCACCAACAACGCGCGCATTCCAAAACAGGAATCAATGACCAATGATCAGCGAAATGGGGACTTTTTTTTAAAACTTAAGACGACCCATGTCACTCTGCCTGCGAAGAACAGGCGTTAATTCTGTTGATCAATGGGTATTTCTGTGTTCATATGTCCGACCCGCCGGATCTCCTCCTGTCTGCAGACCTAGCTCAGGGTAACGCCGTTCCCCAGGAAGGTGACTTCAGATTTTGTATGCAGCATCCGTGCTATTATGCACAGTTCCTGGATAAATTCGGTCTGTTTTAGTTCATAGTATTTTCAAAGGATATGATTCGTAATGATACCAAATGACTTACACTAGAAATATGTTCGCAACCTTTCCCCATTTATCCGTATGCAGGAAATTACTTATTGTCACAAAATAAAATAATTATCAGTGGAAACCATCTTCAATCACCAAACACAATGACGAACACTTCGCTCTTCGAGTTTAGGCGATACACCTAAATTATAACATACATTAATTTTATATGGTCCTCTGACAAATGTCCTCTATCTAAATGCTGCCCACTACTGTCCTTATGCAGAACTGTCCTTCCTTTTCGACTGCCATTTTATTTTGCTTTAAATCTAACAAACCTAACAAACAAACCCCAAAAACGATGTTGACAAGTGCCAGAATTAATGCAGAGCATTTAATGAAAACCATACACAAAATGACAAGTTTAACAATATTTTAAAAAGGTTAAATAAAAATGTTACCATTATGTAATACTCCGAGATACTTTTGTTTTTGTTTTTTACAAATACTTGGTACCAAAGTAGCACACATGCGAATTAGCCAAAAATAACATTGCTACACTTATGAGAAAAAAAACAAACAGAATGAACTTCAGAGTAACATGATGCCATCATGGTTGCTTCAATGCTCCTGTCTAACGTAGCTGGTGTCCAATCTACTGAGGACCTGGTCATTTATTGTAAACATTATCTGTTTTTTAAAGATAATGACATCAGATGAGTCAAATTCCTTGTATGGACAATAAAGTTGATTGTTTAATTTCAGTCAGTTTCACATGGATGATTAGTTCAAATATAGGTAAACATGCTGTCTTCTAGGGTTGACTGCAGTCAATCATTACTTAATTAATATGAAGTCTCCTAGTTTTGTTTGTAGCCATATCATATTCATTTTTACTTTTTACCAAACATATATATACACACACACATACATACACACACCAGTCCAATTATGTGTTGGCTTCATTAAACCATCTCTGTTCAGTGTCTTTTCAGTCACATTCATGTGCAACAATGTAACAGCAGAAAAAAGCTGGAGGGATGAGAATGAAACAACATCCACTGGGTGGGTGTACAATGTTGACGTGAGGATATGAGGAATTTTAGTTGCCATTTTTCAGATTTTAATAATAGATTTAGTATCAAAACAGATCCTTTTATAATTTAAAGCATCGTCTATGTCTGTACTGATGTGGATGTTGTAAATGTAAAGATCCAAATCCATTCTATTTCTTATCATCAAAACATGAAATATAAACTCACAATTAAAAGTGGATTAAATTTTTAAATGTCAAAATAGATTGGCCAGAATAATGACTTTGTCCCTTTCAAGACAATTTGAGATGGTCAAGACTCAGTATTTTGATCAGAACCTCCTACAAATGGACAGTTAGCTTAGTATGACAATAAAATACAATAATACAGACATGTAATAAAAAGTGCACAAAATTTGATTTGAAGTCAAAAAGCAAATATAAATGTAAAAAATAAAGTATTTCAGTATATGAACATCAGTGTATCGACAATACCAACACAAGCAGAGAAATGGGCCCTTCAACACATCTGCAACACATTATGATGGATTATTTGGACCTTCAAGATCATTTTAAAACATTGTTATGCACTACATTTTATCATCTGATTTCAAATGAAATAGGAAATGAAAGTTCCAGTTTTGATGATTGTTATAATTCAGGTAAACCTCTTCACTCAAGATGGAGGATGTGAAAAAAATGATATTAATCTCATCTCTACAGCAAATCACAGTAAAAATAACCTGGGATAAATACAGCATCATGACTCTCAAGCATCAAACAGCAAAGATGTCCTTCAAATTCTTTGCACATTTCTCTGAAACACGTAAACATGCTATAAAAAAACAGCCAAGTATGCATTTACCGGTAAGCTTTTTTGACAGGCACATAAACTCTAAATGTCATCTACAATAGTTTTTAAAAATCCTTATTTATCAGAAATTTAGAGCTATAAAAATGGATGCAGTTTTGCAGACTTTCATAATTTATTGATGACAGATTAATAATTGAGCCTTTAAGGGAAGGGCGACTGAAGCTACTTCCTGCAGCAGGTTTTTATAGCACCGTCACTGCTGTCAACACACTCTTCTTCAGGTGACATCACATTTGGCATCATTTGAAAAGATTCGAGGACATTTTTCAAGCATTTTCAACATCACGTGTCTGTGTTTGCTCAGCCTGAATTTGGCTTGGATGTAAACAGTGTTGTCTCTCTTTGCATGATGTGCTTCAACGTGTTCTGGACATCCTGGTTGAGTTAACTGGATGCATCACGGCAGTTTCATTTCAATGTGTCAGTAATGGTTTAACGTGTGCCACTGTGGTTATTCCAGATATTTCTTTACACTCAAAGATCCTGTCTGAATCTCTGAGCTAAATCTGTACTAACAGGAAGTAGTGCATTAGATTTGAACCCTCGCCCTTTTTTAGTGATAGTCGCAGCATTGTTAGCCATTGGGTAATGTTTTAGTGGGCTAACAATTCATACAAGAAGGTGAATGATTATGTTTTGAATATTTTAGTGTAAAAGAAGCACTAAGATGGCTCAAGTGAATATAATAAGTGGACATTAAAGGAGGGTTTATTGAGTTTGTTCTTGGTATGGAAGTAGTAAAGTAAATAAGTAACAATGAGAGAAGACATTTCAATTGTTTTGATAAATAAATACATAAATAAACTTTTAAAATGATCAGGGCTGATTGGAATTGAGCTCTTTACAATAAGACAAACTCTTTGCACCTTGCTTAATTCATCCAACATAAATTTGTACTGTTATACATTTGACACAATCATTTTGAAAGAAATAATACTTCTGTGAATGGCCCTGGATCAACTAGATCACACTGTAGCACCTGGAGGAAGAAACAAACTCTTTTTAAAAACAGCAAGACTAAAGCCTGAAGTCATCCATCAGAGGTTATAATCCTGAAAACATGAATTCAGAATTTAAATATCTGTCCTAATCCTCATCACCATCATCATCAGCAGAAGCAATATTATACCTGCATGAGGAGAGCCGCAGGTCACACTGTAGGAGGTCCATAAGCTAACCCCCATCAGAAATGTAGCAATGAAGCCGAATACCTGCAAACACAGCACAGGAAATCACAGCTGACATTAGATCGTTCCTGTTTGTGATGTTAGTTTATGGAGTGAAAAGGTGTTATAAGAGTGAAAGGTTTCACACACTGAGGCTGTGACCAATGCTGAGACATCTCTACTCTTCGTAGCAGCAACAATGGAGGCAATGAAGACAAGAATGGCACCAACAGTATAGTGGAAGAACTCCTGCAGCAGCAGAACACACAAGAACTCACATGACTGCGTGTTAATGACATGGTTTCAGATAGTTCCAGCACCACGGCTAAAGGCACCAAGGAAAATAACTCAATAAAAATCGGATTCCTAAATTTTTCCCTTAGACTGGATGGGACCACTTGTATGTTTTATTAAAACAAAGTATAATGTCATGTTTCTACAGGATGTTGTGTAGTTGAGGATGTGTACTTTTATTTGTTTAGCCAGAAAAAGTACCCATAAGTCTTTGAAATACACCATAAAGAAAATATGGGCTCAGAGAACTTTGATATCACAGTGCAGCTGTAACTTTGACTTCAACACTTGCAATAATAAATGCAGTCATGATGCTACTAAATGATTTTTTTAAATTGAGAGATGCATTTTCACTATCTGTAACTCGCGGATTCATGAGAATCTAAAGGAAGTAACTCCAGTTCACTCCTCTCTCTTTCTAAAATATACCTTTACTTTAGATTGAAAAACAACAAAATTATGGACAAGTAGCAGTCAAATTTTCAAGGGGGACTGGGGCACCACAGCCAGAGTCCATCCACCTGCCTGAATGCAGACAGACTGATGCTGGCCCACAACCAGACACATACTTGACATCTTGGACCACTTCAGTATGTCTACTTGTCCACCAGGTCCATCCAGGACCACCAGGACTCCACCGCCTACTCTGCAGAGCATGTACCACTGTAGCTCACCAGGCAGCAGAAGTTGCAGAAATCTAAAATGCTTGACAACCAGACAATCTACAGTAGCCAGACTGAGATGGTGACACAATTAACCATCTCAATTTAGAAATATTTTAATCAGGGTTTCCTCGATATGCAAATGATTATTATTATGATTACTATTACATTGCTGTTTTTATATGATAGGTCAGTTTTAGCAGATGTTGTTTTTCAATAATGGGTACAGAGCACTATTGTGGATCAACTGATACCTGCTCAATCAGACAATGGTTGTCACTGGCCCAAACCAATTAAAAAGTTACAGTTGTCACTAAAAGAAGCCAATAGAGTGATTCTTACTGTGAGTGGCCAGTTGATGCAGCTCATCTTGGCATGTAACTTGAACAAGTGCATGAGGAAGAAGATGAGGAAGACCCCAAGGAACCACATTGCTACCACCTCAAAGAACTGGAATGCAGCCCAGTTGGGCCATCCATGTGCACAGTGGACACATAGCACAACAGTTAAGAGTGCCACCTGAAAAAAGAAGGAACTGTGTCATTTCATGTTTGGAGCTTTCTACTGCATCTAAAGCCAGTATTTGAACAGGGAGGCCATCCTACTAATGTGACTAAAAAAGTTCAACTAGACTTGGGCAACTGTAATATGTACAAAGATTACAATAACTGATGGAAATGGGTCTTCTGGAAGTCTACAGGGTCATTTTCCCAGCAGCCGAGTATATCAGGGTAAGACATAATGGCTGAATACAAACTGGAGGACAATGTGGTCACTGGAAACGTCTAATCCAGACTTTAATTAAGAATTCTGTGTGCACACATATCAGATCAATCCAGATTATACAAACATCGGTTGGAAAAGGTGTTGTACATTTTTCACAGGATTTCTACTCTTTTATTGGTTCTATATGTTCAATAGAAAAGTACAACTAGACCACCTTTTAACCTTTAAAGATCGTTAATAAGTGTTTTAATCCAAACAATTCCTCTTTTATACAATGCTTTTAAAACACAAACTTTTTTTTGAGGGACACTTGAGACAGTTAAAAATGTGCAACACCTAATACACTTCCTGACCCGGTTCGAATGTCTAAGGATGGAGGATGTCACAACTGTGTAGCTTGTGTCGCCCCCCGAGGCAAACAATGTTGGTGATTTTGGGCTGCAAATAAACTACAATAAACTAAACTTTAACATTTTAATAATATAATAACAATTTAATAATAATATAATAAACTAAACTTTAACACTGAAAAACAGATACAAGCTGCATTTTTCATTATGATTTTGTTTTTTTAAAAAGAGCGGCTAACGTTAGCTAACATGTTCCGGTTCGTAGGATCGAATACTAACGATTTGTCCCAGCTTCAGCAGTCCTGGGATGGTCCGAGCATAACCCACGTCCATGGTACCGTCTGCAGGGGTCCGGCTGCTCGTCGTCGTCGTCGTTACGACAGCATGCGGCATGATGACGCAGCAAGATGCTGAGAAAAATGACGAGTAGGGCGGAAAAACAACCAAAAACCAAGTTTGGCTGCTGCGGACGAGAAACGCCTGCACACCACGCCCATGTCAGACTAACGGCAAGAAAAGAACTTCCGGTGATTCTTTTCACAGTAAAATTCAAAAGAAAAAAAAAATCAGAGAATAGAACTCGACAAAAAATTCACGTTTGCGCGACACACATTTAAAGACTGAGACTATGAATCACACGCACGAGTTATTGAACCTTTTTGCTTTTGTTATTTAGATTCAGCTTCACACACACACACACACACACACACACACACACACACACACACACACACACACACACACACACACCCCCCCCCCCCCCACACACACACTGATTTGAAGATTTGAAGATTATCTGAGTCAGATTACTATTACTAATGCTGTTACCATGAATAAGGTGCCTGATGTCAACTGAAGAATGATGGAAATTTCTCACATCATGAAGATGACAAAAACTTTGGAAACATTGTTCTATACCATGAATTATTCTAATGTAATTTGCTGGTCATATTCACACAAACGTAGAATGATGGTGATTTAGTGCATTACATTTGTGACAGGCTGGTGTTTTTCCAGCATTCCTGGGTTCTACAGATGACATCTGGTCCATGAATATAAAACCTGAGGTCTGAGTAATTGATGGCTATCAAGTGGTTCTGCCCTGCACTTTTACCTTCAGCCATCCACAATATTTCCAGCATTCCTCACTGCAGGTGTTTTGGAGCCTAGGCCATCATCCCATCATTCCGTATCACTGTACCAGCGCTCCCTACCTGTGATCCAGGGCCAAATCAGGACCAACGCTATTGGTTGGGGGGAACCCTAAGGAGCATTACCTGTCACTATGAATTAGCAGTGCCACTCTGCAGGACAAATTCTGCTACTACTGCAGAGGAACTAACTTTACTATACTTTTGAAATGACGGAGGAGTTTTTGACAATGGAGTCTCTGAAAGGAAAAACACGAGGAGAGGATTTGTATGACCAGATGTCTGCTGTCATCGAAAATATGAAGCTCCCTTGGAGTAACCTTATCAACGTCACCACAGATGGCTCTCCAAATTTAATGGGGAAACATATTGCCTGCTGATGAGAATCCATATGTGGTGTGCAGGTGCACTTAAGTTCTCAAAATTCTTAATTCTCAATGCAGACCAGATCAAATATAACACGGTCTGCATACTGGCCTGCTGTGACTGTTCTGCCCTTGCTCTGATCATTGTGGGACTGGGGACGGTTGAATAGAAGGAGCAGTACAAGCAGATCTGCATCTCCTACCGTTCTGAAATAAAGACAGGAGTAGAGTGATGTTAACCTAATGATTAGACGACCCCCTAAGTATGATAGTTTATCTGTCTATGATAGTAACTGGAACTACAGAATTAGTAGCAATAAGCTTTTTCAAAGAGGAAGGTTTTAAGTCTGATCTTAAAAGTAGCAATGGAGTCAGCCTCCTGTACCTGGACTGGGAGCTGGTTCCATAGCAGGGGGGCCTGGTAGCTAAATGCTCGGCCCCCCATTCTACTCCTATGAGACTCTGGGAACCACAAGTAGACCAGCATTCTGAGAGCGGAGCGGTCTATTGGGCTGGTAAGGTGTCATTAGCTCCTCCAGGTAGGATGAAGCTAGGCCTCTGAGGACCTTGTAGGTCAAAGAAGGGTTTTAAAAATTATTCTAAATTTAACGGGCAGCCAATGAAGAGACGCCATTACAGGATTTATGTGATCTCTTTTGTCAATACCTGTCAGAACTCTGGCTGCAGCATTTTGGATCAGCTGGAGGCTTCTTAAAGAGTTGTTTGCACCAGTTTATCTTTGTAGCTGAGGAACTCACTAACCCTAACCACTGGCTGAAAATATTACAACACTGTGCCTAATAATCACTCAGTCTCCCTGTATTTATTTGTGAAATGTAGACCTGTTAGGATGACCACAAAGCTGATATTCTGGCAGGGGTTAAGACAAACAGACACATTATTTACAAGCAGAAATTTATTTTCAAGCAAGTCTTTTCATAAATTCCAAATTATAGTACTCTTTCACTTAATAACCTAATCACTGGAGCAATAAACGTCATCCACTAAATTTAGTGTAGGCAAAGATTTTAACACTCAGACATTGTTCCATCCTGCCCTTGGCCGACCTGGGTCAACAAGTTTGCAGATAAAGCAAAAATGGATCTAAGTTCTCAACACATATAGAATCATTTTAGCAAGATTTAGATGAGGTTGGTTGAGTACATTATAATATTTCAGATTTACTTCGAATCTCTGTCACAGAAGTTCACTCCACTCCTGCTGGTAGATCAATGGTTGTTGGTTTTCATTACGGGGTCGTAAAATGTGAAGAGATATGAAAGGAGGGAGAGTGTGTTGGTATTTGTGTCTTTTCGTACCAGAATTTATAGTAAAATAGAAAAGAAAATGAACAGACGATCACATAAACATCTTGTCCAGTACAGTTTTGTTTATTGATTTGCTTGACAAGATATTACTTTTTAGAAGTGGTATTTGTTGTCCAAAGTTCTGTTTATTTAACTGATCATTTTATTTAACTTCCTTATCTTTTGTGGAATTTGATTAGGAGGGAAGTTTAAGAACTACTGATGGCACCTTGATTGTGGGTAGCAGGTTCAGTTTTAAATCAGTGTTTCTGCACATTTCTGGAGTAAATTTTAATTAACTATTTTATATTGGAAATTAAATTCAAATCCCTTGTTTTTATGTGCAAAGCTGTATGCACATCGACTACACAGGTGATAAAAGGAGATTTAATTACTTTTTATCTTGTCATGTTACAGGAAACTAGAATCAATAAGTTAAGTTACCAATCACAACTTACTATCATCACACTAATGATGATAATAAATCTGTACTGTTAAAAATTAATCCAACAGGAACTGATCTCAAGGAGCTGAAGCTGACACTGCAATTATTACAGCAGCATAAATATGCCAATTAACAGAAATGTTAGCCATGTAGGAATCAGCCGAAGGGCTCCACCTGCAAACACACACAAATACACAGATTATACTGTGAATTCTTTTTTTGATGGAACACATGACTTCTAGCAGCATCACTATTAAATCAAAGCAACTGTGATTGGTTGTCAATGGAATAAAGAATTTAGTCTATGTCACCATAGAATAAATCCAATAAATGTTACAATATAAACTGGGCTCTTGTTCCTCATACGATATTACTAAAACAGATGCATTGATCAGGTTTTTATTTGAACAACTGTTTGTGAATTATTCATTTCTAAAAGATAACAATATACTAATTTATTTTTGATGTGTATGATTTAATGCCTTTCTTAAATTAATATGTAGTTTCAAAAGCTGATAAAAGTCTTGAAACACCTTTGTGAATACTTTTACCTCGGACAATCACAAAACCTGATCATAATGCTGCACCCACAAGTATTCATAGCAGTCTAGAAGTCTTTATCATACTATAATGAAAACCTCCAAGTGGAAGAGATATGGTAATGAGCTGAGGAAGATATTAGTTTAATTGTGTTTCGAACAGTCTGTTTACGTGTTTTGTACACACCCTCGTCATGGATAACACATGAAGAAATGTTTACGATGCAGCTTAGTTAAAGGCTAATGATCAACCACTGTCTGCCCTTTATTTTTTTAATCAGCATGTTACTGTAATGTCATTTTATTGTTCATAAAAAAGACTGATTTTAATGCTGTATTACAACTGTGTTACTACCGTGTTTCCTAATTAAACATTTAAAATAATCTTTTTGTGTACTATAATGACCTCACATTTCAAAGTGGCCACATGCGGCTTATACTCATGTGCACTTTATATGTTTATTTTCTTATTAAATTTTATGCAATTTGGATGGTGTGACTTATAGTCAGGTAGTCTATAGTGCGGATTTATGGTACATTTCACACCCATGCACTGCAGTGTAACATGTGTCGGAAATAAGACAAATATTGTCCTGATGTACACACAACATTGTTTAGAGTCTTAGCCAGAGAAGCTACGTAGTCAGGTTATTTTTTTTTAGGTTCCATCAACTCAAACCGTTCTATTGAATCGCCAGATCCACCCCCTTCTACACTCAACAACCTCCCACTTAAGTGGTTTTTTTTGTATTTTTCTTTGTTCTAAAAGACATACTGCTCATATTACAAGTGGCTTATTATTAGGGTTAGTGTTAACCCAAAGTGATTATTAATATCAGTAATATAATTAGTATCAGAAATACCATTATTAATATTATACATAAAATAAAAAGTGAGACAATTTTATATACATTTGTAAAACCCTAAAAGTAAAAAAGAACAAACAATTTTGGAAGAAAATCTAAACTCACCCTTGAGTACCAACATTTTCTCTGTCATGGCCAGTGAACCATTGTGTGGTGCCGGTTCAATATCCAGCAGTTTGCACATCAAAGGATAAATGTGGATGCTGTCAAATGGCTCAGTTGTTAAGTTCTTTTTGAAGTCAGGTCCAAAAGCCCTGAAAATAGTCTTCATGTCCATTTCTTCATTGTTGTAGCCATGATCACCTTTGTTGACATAAACAATAAATCGCTGGTGGAAACAGATAAAGAGGAAGAACGATGTTCAACTCAAGGTCATTTTTAACACAGACATTTTCACGACTGTTTAGACATTCAAACTAATCTTGTACATGTACAGTAATTGGGGCAGATACCACATTTATTGAATAATCTGCAATTTGTCTTAAAATTGCAGATCACCTGTTTTACTTTTTATTTAACTGTGGACTTGGTCAACAAATGTCAGCACATTAAATGGGAAAATACTGAACAAGCGGTGTAGTCATAGCTGTTAGGGTTAGGGTTAGGTCTAATTCTTAGTGATGTGGTAAACTATCCTGTGGTACGCAGCATGTCACTTTACAACATTAGGACCAGTGAAAATAAATAAAGGTCAGAGTGATAGTAGCAGATCTTGTTCCAAACAGAACCATGTCTGGATCCTGACTCAGAATGCAGTTTTCTCGGTTGTGACTTTTAACATTTATTGTCTTCAAGTCCAGTGGTCACAACACAGAGAGCCTTTTGATTTGTGAGTGTCCATAATGGACATAATGGAAACTGAACTTACTGGCAGTTAAAAGTAAAAAATATGATATAAAATAAATCACAAGTAGGATTAAAATCCAACTCACCGAGTTTAGGTTGAATCCCAAATCTGCAACAATTATGATAGGAGGCAGACGCTTACTTTTGGCCAGATGGAAATTTTCAGGAATCTCATTTTTCTTGTACACAGTCAGATTGGGGGCCTTTGACAGAGCTTCAAACACTTCCTGCTCCTTCCCTGGCCGTGGAGTGAGGATTCCAAAACCACCATAGTCAAGAATCTCAAAACTAGTCAACTTGAGTAAATCTAGGTATTTGTTGAGGATGATCTCATCAACATTTGGGCGTTTTTTTACAGTGGTCATGCCATGATCTGATGTGATGATGACATTGAGTGTGTCATTAAGATTATGGCGGCTGATTGCTTCCCCCAGGTACCCAATGGTGCGGTCAATCTGCTTGATGATCTTCTTTCTGTCTGGATGGTCAGGCCCCTTGTTGTGGCCCACATTGTCCGGTTCACCATAATAAAGTGTCACAAAGTTGAAATCTTCTTCGGAGAACCAGTTCATCACTTTGTCAATGTTCTGACGCCATTCAGTTTCATTGTCATCTGGGTGTACGTTTGGCTTCAACAGGGCCCGGTTGACAACCTGACCATCATAACTGACCCCACCTCCTGGGAAATAGAAGGAGCCCGTTTTTAGACCCTGAAAGAATATAAGATGTTGTCATGATCACAGCCTGAACTTGCAATTTTATTATGTAGTCTCATTGTCACATCAGCAAACCCAGTCATTTTGTATTTTGTTATTCATTTACTGATTACCATAGGTAATTTAAAAAATCACATTTAAGTAAAATTGTCAACAACTTCAAAATGAAAAAAGGTTAAAAACAATACCACCTGATTATTTTTCAAGATATAAGATTTACATGTTATTGCTACACTTGGAAAATAATATTCACCCCATTTTGCCAATTATCAGAAATGTCAAGTTGACCAACTCTAGAGAATCCAGATTAATTGGTCACCTGATTCTGAGCTGTGATCCACAAAGGAAGAACTCCATTATCCCACCACTCTGATCTCCTCAAGGTCTGTTTGTAGAAAACCTTTAAATTTGTTGTGGCGTTAAACATTATGTTGTGGACAACTTCATGATCCTCCACCCATCTGCCTAACACACACACAAAAAAACAGGATGGTGTATATTTTAAGAGGGTAATGAGGTAAAGAAGTTGAGAACCTAATTCTTTCTGTGATACCTGATGAAGAAAAGAATTATTTATAATCTTACAATAAAATCTCCAAATGAAAGAAGTAAGCTGTGAGGGAAGAGACAACTCATTACATAACTCAGAAAAGTATATATAAATATTTTAAATTAAGGATTTTTTGTTTGATTTTTCAGTATTTGCAGTGAAAAATCTGTAATATTTCTTCTGTTAAAGTCATTATACACCTACGTATAAAAAAGT
Source organism: Takifugu flavidus (assembly GCF_003711565.1). NCBI lineage: Eukaryota > Metazoa > Chordata > Actinopteri > Tetraodontiformes > Tetraodontidae > Takifugu > Takifugu flavidus. The sequence continues at coordinate 11,591,473 of NC_079529.1, forward strand.
ACAGAAAAAGTTTTACTTTATTTACTTCTGCAGTTGTTAAATGATAATGATAACAAAAACAATAATACTAGAGATTTTTTTTACCAGTGATGGTGGTGAAGTGTGAGGGTGCAGTCATGGTCAGCATTGGGGGGGTGATGTATCTAGCTTTTACTCCATCCACCACGAGCTGGTCTAGGTTTGGGGTGTCCACATCTTGGTCATAGTCCCACCTAAAGCCATCGAAGGAGATGAGCAGTAGCTTGTTCCTCACTACTGATTTGCTAAGTGGCGTACTTTCAACATAAAGTATTGTGACAAGCGAAACAAAGACTTCCAGCTTCATCTTCAGTCTGACTCTACTCAGGTCTTCTCCAGAAATTTAGCTGGGTTTTGCACATATTTACTTCCCAAGTTTAATGTGTAACTTGGCTAGATAAATATCTGCTGCTTTGTCAATAAAAACTGGATCTTTGACTGTAGGCAAAGTTCAAGTAAATTCATTATCAGAAATTATTATATCATCAGGACCACACACATGGACTGATAAGAAAGTCCATACCACCACTGCCACAATTAGGCTGTTATTTATGATTATGACACAGGAGCAAACATGCACTATTGAGAAAAGGATACTCTAGACAAGGTTATGAAGGTACTATAACAAACCTCTAAAGATTTCCCACATAATCAAGAGATCTACTGCAGGGAATGCATTGTAAGAGAACATATTTGTCTCTCACTGATTAGTACTGATTTCTTAAAAAGTAAAATAAAAAAATGAGGTTATGGTAGAAGAGGATTGTCTATAATTGTAGGATTTTTTTTTAAAAAAAAAAAAAGCTTTTGGAGTTAGGGTTAGCATTAGGGTTAAGTGTAGTGAGCCATAAACTCAAGCCTGATGGTCAAACTCGAGTAAACACCCACGTCTGCCAGGGGGTGCCGCTGGAAAAAAGAGTTAGGGATGCGGTTGGGGTTAGGGTTAGGTAAGTAGATTTAATGTTAACATTAGGGTTAGGGTTAATGTTAATGTTCGGGTTAATGTTAGAGTTAATGTTAATGTTAGGGTTAGGGTTACTGTTAGATAACAGTTAAAAACAAATACCCACTACCTTTAATTTCTTCAGCTATTGAGCCCCTTCATGTTAGGGTTAGGGTTACACAAGACTACTTCTTGCTATATTGACCCCTTTCTTATTATCACTGGTCTTAAACTTTGATCCCCAGTGGGGGGGTCTGACCTCCACACTCTGCCATTATTCCGATCAGTAGGCCAGCGTAAAGAAATTTTCAAACCTAAACCTAAACCTGAACCCCAACCCACAACCCTTACCCTAACCCGCGAACTACCTGGATGACCAGTGCAGTGCTTTCCTCAGGGCTTCACCCAGGGGAAAGCCTAGTTCTTAAACCTTACCTAAACCCCTAACCCTAACCGTAACCCTAACCCTTTTACAGTGCAATCCACATTGGTCCACGGCTCAGAGAAGGAGAGCAGAGAGAGACTGGATTTATAAATAAATTAGGTACTACACACCCAAATGGCCTTAATGAAAGGATGTACTTTTGTACTTAATCCTAACCCCTAACTCTGACCCCAACCCTAACCCTTCTCCTAACTCTAACCCTTCTCCTAACCCTAACCTTTTTCGTAACCCTAACCGTCCTCCTAACCCTAACTACTCTCCTAACCCTTCTCCTAACCCCAACCCTTCTCCTAACCCTAACCCTTTTACAGTGCAATCCACATTGGTCCACGGCTCAGAGAAGGAGAGCAGAGAGAGACTGGATTTATAAATAAATTAGGTACTACACACCCAAATGGCCTTAATGAAAGGATGTACTTTTGTACTTAATCCTAACCCCTAACTCTGACCCCAACCCTAACCCTTCTCCTAACCCTAACCCCAACCTTAACCTTAACCTAATTTTAGCCCTAACCCTAACCCTTTTACAGTGCAATCCACATTGGTCCACGGCTCAGAGAAGGAGAGCAGAGAGAGACTGGATTTATAAATAAATTAGGTACTACACACCCAAATGGCCTTAATGAAAGGATGTACTTTTGTACTTAATCCTAACCCCTAACTCTGACCCCAACCCTAACCCTTCTCCTAACCCTAACCCTTTTACAGTGCAATCCACATTGGTCCACGGCTCAGAGAAGGAGAGCAGAGAGAGACTGGATTTATAAATAAATTAGGTACTACACACCCAAATGGCCTTAATGAAAGGATGTACTTTTGTACTTAATCCTAACCCCTAACTCTGACCCCAACCCTAACCCTCTTCCTAACCCAGACCCAAACTCTTCTCCAAACCCTAACCCTTTTACAGTGCAATCCACATTGGTCCACGGCTCAGAGAAGGAGAGCAGAGAGAGACTGGATTTATAAATAAATTAGGTACTACACACCCAAATGGCCTTAATGAAAGGATGTACTTTTGTACTTAATCCTAACCCCTAACTCTGACCCCAACCCTAACCTACCGTTAGTCCTAACCATAACTTTAACTTAACCCATTCTCAGCCCTAACCCTAACCCCTGTCCTAACACTCTCTCCCCTCTTCTCGGCTGTACATGGTCTTAAACTTTGATCCCCAGTGGGGGGGTCTGACCTCCACACTCTGCCATTATTCCGATCAGTAGGCCAGCGTAAAGAAATTTTCAAACCTAAACCTAAACCTGAACCCCAACCCACAACCCTTACCCTAACCCGCGAACTACCTGGATGACCAGTGCAGTGCTTTCCTCAGGGCTTCACCCAGGGGAAAGCCTAGTTCTTAAACCTTACCTAAACCCCTAACCCTAACCGTAACCCTAACCCTTTTACAGTGCAATCCACATTGGTCCACGGCTCAGAGAAGGAGAGCAGAGAGAGACTGGATTTATAAATAAATTAGGTACTACACACCCAAATGGCCTTAATGAAAGGATGTACTTTTGTACTTAATCCTAACCCCTAACTCTGACCCCAACCCTAACCCTTCTCCTAACTCTAACCCTTCTCCTAACTCTAACCCTTCTCCTAACGCCAGCACTTAAGGGTAACCCTAACCATCCTCCAATCTTAATCCAAATCCTAACCCCAACCCTTCTCCTAACTCTAACCCTTCTCCTAATCCCAACCCTTCTCCTAACTCTAACCCTTCTCCTAACGCCAGCACTTAAGGGTAACCCTAACCATCCTCCAATCTTAATCCAAATCCTAACCCCAACCCTAACCCTTCTCCTAATCCCAACCCTTCTCCTAACGCCAGCACTTAAGGGTAACCCTAACCATCCTCCAATCTTAATCCAAATCCTAACCCCAACCCTTCTCCTAACCCTAACCCTCTTCCTAACCCCAACCCTAACCCTTCTCCTAATCCCAACCCTTCTCCTAACGCCAGCACTTAAGGGTAACCCTAACCATCCTCCAATCTTAATCCAAATCCTAACCCCAACCCTTCTCCTAACCCTAACCCTCTTCCTAACCCAGACCCAAACTCTCTCCAAACCCTAACCCTTTTACAGTGCAATCCACATTGGTCCACGGCTCAGAGAAGGAGAGCAGAGAGAGACTGGATTTATAAATAAATTAGGTACTACACACCCAAATGGCCTTAATGAAAGGATGTACTTTTGTACTTAATCCTAACCCCTAACTCTGACCCCAACCCTAACCTACCGTTAGTCCTAACCATAACTTTAACTTAACCCATTCTCAGCCCTAACCCTAACCCTCTTCCTAACCCCAACCCTTCTCCTAACCCTAACCCCAACCTTAACCTTAACCTAATTTTAGCCCTAACCCTAATCCAATTTTAGCCCTAACCCTAATCCAATTTTAGCCCTAACCCTAACCCTCTTCCTAACCCCAACCCTTCTCCTAACTCTAACCCTTCTCCTAATCCCAACCCTTCTCCTAACCCTAACCCTCTTCCTAACCCAGACCCAAACTCTCTCCAAACCCTAACCCTTCTCCTAACCCTAAACTTTCTCATAACCCTAACCCTCCTCCTAACCCTAACTACTCTCCTAACCCTTCTCCTAATCCCAACCCTTCTCCTAACCCTAACCCTACTCCCAACCCTAACCCTCTTCCTAACCCCAACCCTAACCCTCTTCCTAACCCCAACCCTAACCCTCTTCCTAACCCCAACCCTAACCCTCTTCCTAACCCCAACCCTAACCCTTCTCCTAACCCTAACCCTCTTCCTAACCCCAACCCTTCTCCTAACTCTAACCCTTCTCCTAACTCTAACCCTTCTCCTAATCCCAACCCTTCTCCTAACCCTAAACTTTCTCATAACCCTAACCCTCCTCCTAACCCTAACCCTCCTCCTAACCCTAACTACTCTCCTAACCCTTCTCCTACCCCCATCCCTCTCCCTACCCTAACCATAACCCTTCTCCTAACGCCAGCACTTAAGGGTAACCCTAACCATCCTCCAATCTTAATCCAAATCCTAACCCCAACCCTTCTCCTAACCCTAACCTTTTTCGTAACCCTAACCGTCCTCCTAACCCTAACTACTCTCCTAACCCTTCTCCTAACTCTAACCCTTCTCCTAACCCTAAACTTTCTCATAACCCTAACCCTCCTCCTAACCCTAACCCTACTCCCAACCCTAACCCTTCTCCTAATCCCAACCCTTCTCCTAACCCTAACCCTCTTCCTAACCCCAACCCTAACCCTCTTCCTAACCCAGACCCAAACTCTTCTCCAAACCCTAACCCTTCTCCTAACCCTAACCCCTGTCCTAACACTCTCTCCCCTCTTCTCGGCTGTACATGGTCTTAAACTTTGATCCCCAGTGGGGGGGTCTGACCTCCACACTCTGCCATTATTCCGATCAGTAGGCCAGCGTAAAGAAATTTTCAAACCTAAACCTAAACCTGAACCCCAACCCACAACCCTTACCCTAACCCGCGAACTACCTGGATGACCAGTGCAGTGCTTTCCTCAGGGCTTCACCCAGGGGAAAGCCTAGTTCTTAAACCTTACCTAAACCCCTAACCCTAACCGTAACCCTAACCCTTTTACAGTGCAATCCACATTGGTCCACGGCTCAGAGAAGGAGAGCAGAGAGAGACTGGATTTATAAATAAATTAGGTACTACACACCCAAATGGCCTTAATGAAAGGATGTACTTTTGTACTTAATCCTAACCCCTAACTCTGACCCCAACCCTAACCTACCGTTAGTCCTAACCATAACTTTAACTTAACCCATTCTCAGCCCTAACCCTAACCCCAACCTTAACCTTAACCTAATTTTAGCCCTAACCCTAATCCAATTTTAGCCCTAACCCTAACCTCAACCCTGACCTTATTTTTTTAATATAAAAAAATACATATATTACAGGGTGCACCCAGATCAGGATGGACTGGATGGAGTGTGCATTGACTCTGTCACCTTCTTAGGATGGTGGGGTCCAGAAGGTTAAAATTATTGGCTTACTTTGGAGATAAAGGGGATTCAGAAAAACTCCTATTTCCAATTGGACTCCCACAGATTCAGATTTACCTAGTCACATCCGAAATTTAATTCAATTAATTATTTTCAAAGTTCATTCCAAATTCTCTGGATTAAATCCAATCGTACACCTGAAGAAAACTCAGCCCTGAAAGAATTGATGAAAAACAAAAGAATTATTATTAAACCAGCAGATAAGGGCACTGTAGTGGTGGTGATGGACTTAGAGGAGTATTTATGGGAAGGACAAAGACATTTGAGTGATACAAGATATTATTCAAAATAAAAAAAACATGTACATGAAAACTTTCACTCTTATCACCCAAATCTTCCAAAAGGTATATAAGAAAAATCATTTATGCAAAAACAACGCAATTGCCTGATTGGTGACTCTGAACGCAGACCCAGAAGATTTTACTTACGGTACTTCCTAAGATCCATAGGGATCTGGCTAATTGGAGCAAGCCCTTTGAAATTTCTGCCCCATTGTGTCTGGTTGCAGCAGTGAAACATATAGGTGTGCAGAGTTTATAGATTATTATTTAAACCCATTGGCAAGAACACACAAAAGTTACATCAAAGACACTTATGATTTTATAGACAAGGTTAAAAAGCCAAAAATCCCCACAGGTTCCATTTTATTTACAATGGATGTGGATGGCCTCTACACCGATACTGATATACAAGAAGGCATCCAAGCAATGAAAAACATTCTGTACAAATTTCCAGATAAAAAAAGACCACACAAGGAATTATTGTAATTATTGGAAATCAATTTAACACAAAATGATTTTGAATTTGATGAAAAATATTTCCTTCAAATAAAAGGCACATCCATGGGCAAAAGATTTGCCCCGGCATATGCAGACATTTTTATGGCTGCAGGGGAAACTGCTACATTGGGAGCATGCGATTAAAAGCCCTTACATTATTATAGATATGTGTATTAAATCTGGGGCGTTCTGACATTCTGAAGAAGAGTTTACCATTTTTCTATGCACACTAAACAACCACAATCCCTCCATAAAATTAAAAGCCATAACGGATCCTCATACAGTGAATTTTTTTGATACAACCACATTTAAAGTCCAAAGGTTTACCCTACATAATCAATTGGATATAAAATTACAGTTTAAAGAGACAGATACACATGCACTTTTACATAAAAACAGCTATCACCCCAAACACACGTTTGCAGGTCTAATCACATCACAATTATTAGGATTCTACAGAATATGCACACAGCGAGAGAATTTAAAACGAGCCACCAAGGTGCTATTCTCAGCTTTGTCCAGTAGAGGGTACTCTAGGACCTTTCTCCGGAACTGTTTTAAAGCCTTCCTCCAGAGTCCAGACCAAACCCAATCAGGTCTCCCATTTGTCACCACTTATTCGCCATTTACTGTTAAACTGGTTAGACAAATTAGGAACAATTTTTAATCCACAATGAGATAAAATGAACCCAATAATGATCTTAGAATAATCGCCGGATTCAGAAAGAAGAAAAACCTCAAAGATTACCTGGTCAGATCAAAGGTCATTTCACAGATTGGTTGGAAACTCGGCCCACAGAACCAGTATTAAACAACAAGAATGGGTATTTGATTTAGAAAAACAGAAAGTAATCAGAACTGCAACACAAGGAAACAATTTTTTTAAAAAAATTGTGTTTATGTTGCAAACAATGAGTTGCAAAGAATGTGATAAAAAATATGTGTGAGCAACAAGATTGACAATACATGTACGGTTTACTTGCCATAAACACAATATCATGACACAAAAAACTGACCAGCATGTTGTCTAGCACTTCAACTCCCATGGCTGGGATGCAGAGCAAGCCTTGGTTTTATAGTGCAATCAACACTGGTCCACGGCTCATAGAAGGAGAGCAAAGAGAGACTGGATTTATAAATTAGGTACTACACACCCAAATGGCCTTAATGAAAGGATGTACTTTTGTACTTAATCCTAACCCCTAACTCTGACCCCAACCCTAACCTACCGTTAGTCCTAACCATAACTTTAACTTAACCCATTCTCAGCCCTAACCCCAACCCTAACCTTAACCTAATCTTAGCGAGATTTCTTGTAGTTATCAACCTAATAAGCTAGGTGCACACGTTTACAATTGAGTCCTTCTTAATACATCTAATTAACATTGTGCAGTGAGCAACATGTTAACGCTAGTATGCATAGTTTTTTGTTTTGCTCACTTTGATGGCAACCAAGAACACACTGAGATCGTGCAATACAAAATAATGTCAGTGAGAAGTAGGAACATTAGCAATATAGATTAAAACTGTCACATTGACGTGTTAATTGGTTGTTGTGGAGTAAATAACACATTAAAAGTAGTGAAAAAAAATGCAGCTGTGTTCAGCGTTTGCTGCACATTTGTGATGGGCATCTTTGTAACAATAACTATAATATTATGTTCGGCAACCACACCTGCTATCAAAAACATTGTCCATAACACATTAGAAAACCATTGCTGCACTATTGAAGGATCTGTGATCAATGATTTGGTCAATAACGTTTGTCAATTAAATCCCCTTAGAGTAACTTTGAGTGAAGAAGGTCCATTTGGCACTGCATACCAGTGACATAAGTACTTAAAGGAACAGTTTTCTATTGTGGAACCTGTAGAGTATATACTTGATGCAAAACAGGGAAGGTCATTTCAGTATAGATCAATCTTGCACTCTTTGTCACAAGTCCTGAAAAGTAGTGAAATTCAGGAGAACCTGTTGAAGAGTGCAAGAAGGGTGCAAGAATGGGTCTATAAATAACTACAGAAGTTTTCACGATGGTTTCCAGGAAAATACATTTCTCTTTAGAGAAGAGTTAAGACTTTCAGTTCTTCTCTACTCTGATGATTTTGAAATTTGCAATCATTTAAGAACCTCTCGTAGGAAGCACAAGGTAACAGGAGTCTATTGGGAAATGGCTGATATTCCATCTGTTTTAAGGTCTACTTTGTCACCAATTTACTTAGCTATTTGGTGCAAGGCAGACTAGTTCATAAATTTGGCTATTCTCAAATCCTTGAGCCATTACTAAGTGATTTAAAATCTTTGAAGAGGATGGTATTTTTGTGCCCAGTTTTGGAAACGTAATAACGGGCATTGTGTTTTCAGTGATTGCTGATAACCTTGCTGCTCATTCAGTAGCAGGTTTTGTTGAAAGTTTTAGTGGATCATATGTTTGCAGATTTTGTTTTGGAGAGCGGGCCCGGTTTCGGACTCTTGAAGTCAGAACAGAAGCTTTTCCTTGGAGAGCAAAGGAGCAATACAAGTTGGATGTGGAAGCAGCATTGGCTAGCTACACTCATACTCACGCAGTAAAAAGGATTTGTGCTATTTCTCAAAGGTTAAATCACGTTCATGTGACAACAGGGTACCCACCTGATTGACTACATGATTTATTTCAAGGTATTGTCCCTGCAGAGCTGGCAGTGTGTTTAGAAATCTTGATTAAGAAAAAAATATTTCTGTCTTGAAGAGCTCAACAGAATAATCAAACATTTTCCATATAAGTGGACAGACAGGACAAATTCTCCCCAAGGTGTACAACCAAACTTTGCTTCTCGTAAAACCATCCGTGGTAATGCACATGAAAATTGGTGCTTAATAAGATTGCTTCCACTTATGATTGGCTCGAGGGGTCCAGAAGAGGCCTCTGTGCTGTCTTTCAGTCCGGCCTTTGTCAGCCACCGGTATGTTTTCTCGATATCAGCCACTTCCTCAATTTGTCGGTGGTACATTCCATGCATGGGCTTGTCCTTCCATGATAGCCCCTCAGGTTCCTCCTCCTTGGTGGGCTTTTGTTGCCTGAGGTATTCACTCAGCAGTGGGTCAGTGGGGGCCATCTTCTTGATGTATTCTTGGAGGCTTGTTGTTTCCTCCTGGATAGTAGTTCAGACACTTACTAGTCCTCGGCCCCCTTCCTTTCGCTTTGTGTACAGCCTCAGGACACTGGACTTAGGGTGAAACCCTCCGTGCATGGTGAGGCGCTTCCTTGTCTTGATGTCAGTGGCTTGTATCTCTTCCAGTGGCCAGGGTATTATGCCAGCAGGGTATCTGATTACTGGCAGGGCGTAGGTGCTTATGGCCTGGATCTTGTGCTTACCATTCAGCTGACTTTTCAGGACCTGTCTTAATCTCTGCAGGTATTTGGCTGTGGCTGACCTCCTAGCTGCCTCCTCATGGTTACCATTTGCCTGCGGGATCCCCAGGTATTTGTAGCTATCCTGCACATCTGTGATGTTCCCTTCAGGTAGTTCAACCCCGTCAGTTGTGATCACCTTTCCCCTTCTAGATATCATCCACCCACATTTGTCTAGCCCAAATGACCTCCCGATGTCTTTGCTGTAGATCCTAGTGAGGTGAATCAGAGAGTTGATGTCACGCTCGTTCTTGGCATACAGTTTGATGTCATCCATGTAGAGGAGGTGGCTGACGGTTGTTCCACTTCGGAACTGTTACTCATAGCCACTCTTGGTGATGATCTGGCTGAGGGGGTTTAGGCCTATGCAGAACAGCAGGGGAGACAGGGCATCTCCTTGATATATGCCACATCTGATGCTCACCTGCACAATTGGCTTTGAGTTGGCCTCCAGAGTCGTGTTCCACAGCTCCATGGAGTTCTGGATGAACTCTTTTAGTGTCCTGTTGATGTTATACAGCTTTAGGCACTCTAGTATCCATGTGTGCGGCATTGAGTCATAGGCTTTGTTGTAATCAATCCAGGCAGTGCACAGGTTGGTGTGCCGCATCCTACAGTCCTGGGCGATTGCCCTGTCGACCAGTAGCTGGTGCTTGGCACCTCTGGTGTTGTTCCCTATGCCTTTCTGTGCTCTGCTCATGTATTGATCCATGTGCCTGCTGATCTTAGCCGCTATGATGCCTGATAGGAGCTTCCATGTGGTACTGAGGCAGGTTATGGGCCAGTAGTTGGACGGTATTGTGCCCTTCTGGGGGTCCTTCATTATGAGGACTGTCTGGCCCTGGTTTAGCCACTCTGGGTGGTTCCTTGATGTTAGCAGCTGGTTCATCTGTGCTGCCAGGCATACACACACACACACATGCATATATATATATATATTACCTGTATGCATTGTTAAATTAAATGAATAAAAATGAATATGTGTAAAGGCAGGTTCTGTGAATTATTTTAAGCTATGTAACCCTAAGTTTTTATTTTTCATTACTTTTTACATCTGATTTCATTGTTTATTTATTGAAAGTGTTTACTTTTTAAAAAATCTTTACAAATGCTGATAGTTGTGCGTTCCCACTCATAAACCTTCAATAAAAAAAAAAAATCCAAGGGCAACAGAATAGTTTTACTGCAAAACATATTGTCGATACTTGTTACAGGTACATTAATTACATCTTTGACATCAATACTACAAATACAAAAACATTCCAAATTCTTAAGAGTTTTGATACTAAGACTCATTGCTTGAATCTGAAGAAAGTGAGCCTTGCTGTGCAGCTGACTCAGAGCTATCTGAGGTTTTTTTATGCTGCTGAGAGATGAAACCTGTGAGTCTGGGTTGAGAATTGACATGATGTCTGATGTTTTCCAACAGAATGCGGAGAAGATCAGAATGATGATTTGTGATTGGTCTTGTTACAAGTGGTGGTTGTTTAATGCGTTCTAGGTTTGAGGTTGTTGTGGTCACCACCTGCTGAAAAAAAACATTCCAAATAATTTATTACAAAAAATGTAAACAAAAACTGCAACAACCCCGCTAAAACACTGATTAGTAAAATAAATAAATAAAATTTCCACCCCATCCACGTAATCAATGTAATAATGTCCTCTTTGATGGGAACTTTATAAAGTTGAACTTAAAAAGTATTTTTGTACAATTCAGTTGTCTGTGTAAATTCTCAGTCATCCAGGTCATTGTATCCAATGTAGTTTTCTCTGTCAACTGGACTGGGTTTCTTCTCTTGAAGACGTTTCGCCTTCTATCCAGAGGGCTTCTTCAGTTCTGAAATCGCTGGGGAGAGAGCTTGAAAATATATAGCCCCTGTGGACCATTTGCATGCTAAGGATCTGGGTGGTCACCTGAGAGTCGTTAGCAGGGTCGTTGGTCGGGTCGTTCACCTAGTTTCTGTTGAATCAACAGAAACTAGCTGAATCAACTTTATGTTGAATCAACAGAAACTAGGTGAACGACCCGACCAACGACCCTGCTAACGACTCTCAGGTGACCACCCAGATCATTAGCATGCAAATGGTCCACAGGGGCTATATATTTTCAAGCTCTCTCCCCAGCGATTTCAGAACTGAAGAAGCCTTCTGGATAGAAGGCGAAACGTCTTCAAGAGAAGAAACCCAGTCCAGTTGACAGAGAAAACTACCTTGGATACAATTCAGTATTTCTAGGGTTTCATTTAAAGTTTTTTGTTTGTTTCTTTGCTTGTTAATAACCTGTTAAGGCTTTCTAGAATTTTTTACCACTTCCCTTTTTGAAAACATATTCCAGCTTGGATACGCCTTCTAATTCTTTTAGTATTATTATTGGATACTACACCATTCAGAATGGGAAATATAATATTTGGCTGAAACAATATAAAACTGATGAAATTTTGATCAATAAGGACAGAGTTTAATTTTTTTTCTATTGGAATCTAAATTTCTTTTCCAAAAAATCTCTTACACTGAGATAGTGAGAATATAGTTACCATTGTTGTGACAGGCGTGATTATTGCATCCTTAGTATTGGTGACAGTGGTCAAATCGGGAACAGGAAAAATCATACAGGTGTCGATAGCTGAACCATCAAGTTCTGCAACATCAATAAGGAAAGTCTCAGCTATGAGCAAACAAAACAACTGGCTTCAAAGACATATGTCCAAAAGTAAAAATACACTAAAATATACTCTAAAAGATCTCAAAGAACAAACAAAGGACCAGCTGCTCTTACTCACCTTCAGCTGCAGTGATGACATGAGCTGTGACGAAAAGGAGGATAAAAAAATTAGTAATTGTGCAGGACATCATGAAAAATTAAAAATACAAAATTGGAAAGGAAAACTGTGCAAAGTGTCCCTGACAGACAAAAGTTTAGTGAATTTAAAGGTGGAGATGAGTCTAATTTAAGGAAAAGGAGGAGGAAGAGGAGGAGTGGTAAGGGAGGATAAGTAAGGAAAATAAACCTACCAGAGTGGTTTTAGGTTGCATCATTGTTGATCCTTTTCATTGATTGAGGGAACACTTAGAGAAAAATAAAATGTAAGCTACACCCTGTTGGATCATATGTTTACACTCACAATACATGGTAAGGTTAGGGCTATTATTGCTAACATTGCTACCATTTGATTATAATTCTGAAGCAGAAACTATGGCAGACCTCGGTGGAATATAAAGACGTTGAACTCATTTTTCTTTATACCATTTTCTAGGTTGCTTATTTATCTTTTTGCAAATATCTGTGCATCCAACATTATTATATTTTGTTATTTTATGATTTATGAAAAAATCACAATTTTTTTTTCTCCATTGTTTTCCTTCCTCTCCAATGATTTCTATCTGGTTAAATAGAGGTCTATTTCACAGCTGTATGTAGGGCTGCACATGAAGAGGCGTTTATATTAGTGGAATGATATTAAAACTACAGAGATTTGATCTTCAAACAAGAAAGCAGATATATTAGCATCTAAATTAAAATAAAATATTCAAGATAATACTCCAATTTCAGCTGTTACATGTTGTTCATAATCAGCTGAAGAAATATCTATTTATAAGGCAATGGATAATGTAAGAAGGCACAATTTATCTCAAATCAGGTTTCAAGTCTAATTTCTCTTTCATTTCAAAGTATCGTAAAAGCTGAAAACAATCCACAGAATAAAAAAAATAATTAAATTAATAGAAAGGAGTGTCATAAAGATTAATTGTCATTAACTTTATAAAGAAGATTATATATTTTTCTGGAATATGAGACAGAACACGCAATCCAAAGTGCAATTATTTCTCTATAATCTATATCATCCAAACGTAATATTGTTTTTCCAAGTTTAAAGCTGCATTATTATTCTCACTAGTCTCCCACTGAGCCACCCTAATTTCTTTTCCTAGTTTAGATAATCATTGTTCCTGTTGGGACTGGCACTACAGGTTGCCATTTTCATTCAGAACAGTAATGGGATTTATACTTTATCTATTACTTAATTCACATTTAACCCATATTAAAACTAGAATCCTGAGGTTTTACATTTCATTGTATTTAAAATGTAAAGGTTACTGATATTGTTTTGCTTTTTAAACTCCTTCCCCATTTATTCAGCTTTATAACTTTTTCATGTAATCAATTACCCCTGTCTGTCTTGGCTGTGACTTTTGATTCGTGTGTCATGACAGTTACTCATTTGCTCCAACACAGACCTCACATCAAGGTGTGTGTTTGATTTTTGCAATATTACAAAACTGTATTTCGAAACCAGCACATGCTGGAATTAGAGCCACAGTTTCCATGGAGACAAGTGTTAGCTTACAACGACACACCTCATGAAGTCATCAGTTTTATGAGCATGTGTGTGCATGTATGTCAGCACAATGTAATCACATCTAGACAAAAACAATGATTCATTGAATACATTTACAAACCATGAAAGGATACTTTAGGTGACAGCTACATTTTTATTAGACTAAAATATTTTGTCAAATTTAAGTTGCAGAATTTATGCAAACAGAATGAAAATATTATGAAGAGCTTAAAATAACTGACAAAACATCAATGAAAAAAAAATCCAATGTGATAAAAACAAGATACAGAAATGTTAAATCGCAGTTAAAGAAAACAACAACTTTCTAATTGTAAAATAATGTGGAATAAAGAACATTTTTATTGATGAAGATAAAGATGCATTAGGTGAACTTCTGGATGAATCTCAGTTTGAGGTAAGTGATGGTCAGGAAGCAGGTGGTCATGATGCCCAGTGCCACGTGGTTCTGCCAGAATCCCCAAGCGGAGAAATCTACACCCTGTCCTGTCAAAAATGCCTCCCCTGTGCAACTGCACGCAGAAGTACAACACAGGTTTTAATCATGAAATAACCATGAAGATAATCAGCCATTTTATCTAAGGAACCTTACGAAAAATGAAATATATACAAATACCATCACGGATTTATTTATTTTTAAAACTTTTACAGGCTAAAGTAAAGCTAAATAATAAAGAAATTAAGAATAAATAAATAAATTTTTAAGAATAAAAAAATTGAATTGTATCATTGGCTGCCAAAATCAAGAATATATTTTACAAAAATATTGAAAACCTAGCACACCTTTTATGTAAATCTGAAGAAAACTTATCTTCTTTACTGATGGTGCAATAAAATCTGATGTGGACACAATAACTTGGACACTTGCTTGCTTCCTCTTATATGTTTCAATAAAAACTCAATATAGATTTTTGAAACATTAACTTTTTCTAAATCTAAGAAACTGATTTTTTCAAGTTTTCCTATTTCAGTGTGACAAATGCAAGTTATTCTCCTTTATCAACTATATTAAAAATGTACATAGAATTTGACTAAAAACTATTGAATGACCAAAATGAAACAAAGTGAAATAGCTACCGTAACCAATTCTGACAGACAGTGCACAAAAGTATGTCTGGTTTCTTACATGACTCCAGGTGGAATTTCGCTGATGTTCACACCCTTACAGAAGTTCAGACCAGTATACTCATTAATCAGAAGAGCCTGAGGAGGGAGAGAATCATCATTTGTAAATGCAAGGTTAGGAAATCAAAACTGTTTGCAGTCCAAGTAATGCCACAACAAATAAAGGCAACACTTAAATCACTCCATTTGAAAAGGTCTATTAACTTAATAGAGTAATTAACTGCACAGTCTGATGCAATGTAATGAATGATGGCCCAGAGGTGTCTGATTTGATTCAGGTGTGGACAATGCTAACAAGCTATTGTCATCCAGGATCTGCACACACATTTCAGCTGTATGAAGCCCGGCACTGAGATGAACAATTAGTCATTCAAGGGCCCACTTCCTCAGAATAGTGTAGTCAACAGCGTAGACAATAGCTGTTGGGCTTTCATCTGGATAACACGAGGAGGTCTCTCTGATCCTCTGTGTGCAAGGTCAGGCCTCCCAATACCATTACCATCCCCGCCACTAAACTAGTTATGCTGGAGGATCTTGCAGGTTGGAGAATGATCTCCACTTTGTCTCCTCACTCTATCACGACTGTCACCTCTGCTAAGTTTGAACCCCCTCTCATCTGTGGAGGGAACATTGTCCTAGTGGTGACTCTGACTATTCTGACCTAACAACTGCTAAGTGATCTGCAAGAACAGACCCTAATTGTAGAGGTTAGCAGAATGTTTCACTGTCATAGAATCTGTTTATGACAACTTGAGCTGAAATAATGGTTGGGGGTAAGATAAGAAGCTCACTTGGGGCCATTCTGTAAGGCTCTGCCAGACATTGACATCTTCACAGGAGATGTAAATTGTAGTCCTAATATTGGGGCCTAGCCCTCCTACACTGTGTGTGCAGATGTATTACAGACTCCTAACTGGACAGATTGATAAAATGGATTGACTTGGGGTTACAATGTGTTGATTATGTATTGCCTTTATTTTTTTGTGCAGTTCATATTTTGGCAGTTTATTTTGCAGATTGAACAAACTTGAAGCAGCGATGCTCCATGGCACTTGAACTTACGCTAATGCCATATCGTGGAATGCTTAAATATTTTAACCAAGCAAGCCAATCGACGATGGAGGGAAGATTCACCAACAAACCTGCAAAAATCTGCAAAAAAACCCACACACCTGTAGTTGATCATTTGGTTATTTTAAATGAGGGCAGGTTTTATCACATAGCACATTCACCTCACCATCATGAAGACGCAGGCAATAGTCATGAAGATGTTTGCAATGGCCACAACTGTCTGGTCAGCAGAGATGGCCAGAGCCATCGATGTGGATGTGTAGGCCACCAGTATTACGGTGAACATGAATAGGAAGAAGGCCTCAGCTGTCATTTTCAGACCTACACATAAACAGATCTATTTAACCTCACATGGAATTGAGTGATTTACAAGTCAAGTTACATTCTTGTCATTTGACATTTTATGCACATTGATGCCCTTGATTATTAAGGGAATTAAAACTTTTCTTACAGGAAAAACATTTTTTCCCCAAAAACAGTACCAAATAAGAAAGTCATGAAGATCTGCACATCAAAAATGTATTCAACAAGTTAATTAGATGGGAGCCGTGCTGTTGGGTGCTTTGCTCCTGATAGTGTCTCATATGGAACCTCAGACAGCTAACAGTAAACAGTAAAGAGGCTACCTGAAGCTTTAGAACAGGGATGGGCAGCAAGTGTTACTTATCCAACACACACCATCTCAGAGTACAAAAGTTTTATATTATACTGGTTAATTGCCTTGCATGCATATTACTTTCTCTTTTCATTGGTCAAGGTTGGGGTTAGGGTTCTACTTACCGATCATAAAATAGGCAACGCAGGTAAAAACCACAGCAGGGATGGTCCTCAGCATGAGGATGTCAGATAGGAGCTTAGACAGGAAGTAGACTGACAACCGATAATAACCACTAATATATTCATGACTGGGGACAAACAGAAAAATGAAATTAATTTATTGTTTGTACACACACAGACACACACACGGCATATAAATAAAGCCCAACAAGAACAATGCAGAAGTGTCTTGTGTGAAAAATCAGTGGTATATTTCAAACGATCTGCCACTGCTAACTATAATATGTCACAGCTGTAATATATCAATTCAGCAGATCTGTAAAAAATTAGAACAGGTTAATACAATTTTAATATGCTCTACTGTGTGTACTGTTCACATTTGGGTTAAGATCTTTTTCTATTCCAGTGAATCAGGTGACATTGTTGGTAAGTTGTGGTAATTATATTAAAGTCTGTGTGTGTTACTGTGTCTCACGTACATGAAGAGTTTCCTCTCACTGATGAAGAGCTCAGCAGATGACAATGAGCTGAAGCACTGATTAACGATGATGAAGAAAAGGGCACCAAATCTAAAAACACAATGACTGGTACATAAATGACCTTTATCTCATCTCATGTGTAGTAAGAGACTGGAATTTTTTTTAACATTATATATCATATTACTTCATGATATAAATTCTGTCATTAGGAATGCTACTTTAGATTGTAGTATTTTAAAAAAATATAATCTATTAACAATCAAGTCACATATAAAAACATGATCTAATTTACATAAATGATAGTATGTTACAAATAATTGGATTTACGCACAATTGTCCAGATCATTGTGCAGAATGAGGAGCATTCTAGTTATATTACCCACTGTCCACAAACGTCATCTATAGTATGTAAAGTTAGTTCTTGGTAGAATTTAAAAAAATACTAATGGTATGTAAATTATATTTAACATTAAGAACAGTGATCACAGAGATCAGACAACTGATCTCTGTGATCACTCATAAAAGTAATATATGTGAGATATTTTCATGAATATATGAAAAGTATGATGTGCATTTTCTGGATTAGGCAAGCACAAAAAAAAAAAACCTGTTCTGGCTTCCAGTTTGATTCTCTTCGACACCAAAGAAAATAGCTCCAACAACCAGAGCGAGGAATAGTGTGACCACAACCTGAAGAAAATAAAACAGGGCAGAGACATGTGACAGATGGACAAGATAAGATAGTTCCTTATTAGTGCCACAGCAGAAGATAAGATAAGAGCTAGTCATCCTACAAACTGTCATATTCAGCGCTAACGCAGCAAAGGGCAGATATAACAAGGAAAGTCTAATAGTAAAAGTGCATGTGCTGAATGAATGAACAACCACATCTCTATTATATTCTGGTTGAACCAGCCCCACCAGTTTTGTTGGGCAAAACTATGGTTTGTGCCAGATATATGATGTTACAACTATAGTAAATGCTTTTAATGTTACCTTGTATATAGTATTATATAGTACTTTACCATCACAACTAATAAATTTTTTTTTTGCCACTCCAGACTTCCTCATACAGTACAACAGTTCATGTCTCTGCACCCAGTCACGTGCTTTCTTAGATATACAAAAGATATACAAAAACATAAATGATGTGGCAAAAGCTGCAGGCAAGGCCCAACTCTTGCTGTACAATGATGGATGTTCATTTTGACTTCTTTTTCAATTCACTAATGCTGCTAAGGATACCCTGTCAAGATGCCCATACTCACACTTTTGGATCATATTAAACTGTACATAAAATAACCGCTGTGCCTTCAAATAAACTGGGGTGTGACCGAGACTGTTGAGAACTTGCAGACACAGCAGAAAAAACATGAACCAATAGTTGTATTGAATTTAGTTACTATGAGCAGACACAAACAGTTTGTGAACCCCGACTATCTTCTATGGGCAAGGACAAACTTTGTGAGGTGTTTACCTGAGCGACAGAGGTCTGAGGGTTGAGCATGAGGTTGCGGAAAGTTCTCTTGAGAACCCATTTGAACTGTGTCAGGAAGCTTGTGTTGTAGGTGATGGTTCTGGATGGGGCAGTGCGCTTCCTGTCTTTGTCCTTTATTATCCAATCTAAGACATACGGGTCACATCAAATGAAATAAACATACAAAGTTTTCAGTTTCCACTGAAAGAAAGTAGCCTACCTAGTTCTTGTTGAGTCTGTGTGAAGTAGGGACAACTTCTGTATGCTTCCAAAAGTTTGTCCTCAATTCCTTGTCTGGATATCGACTGATCATCTGGATCTTAATTTGTAAAAGAAAGTGCATAAATAGTAACATTTTAGAAGGAGCATCTCTGGCTAAACTAGCAGCACTGAATCTTTGTGAGAATATTGTGTCTCCTGCTGGCTGGAACATCTCTGCATGGCAGTTTTTCTTCATTTTTTTTCAAAACAGCTCAAGTTCTGTCAGGCTGCTCTGGGATCAGGCATGAACAGCTATTGTTATGTCCAGCCACAAATGCTACATAGAATCAAGATAAAGCCACCACGACTCTCAATCAAGTTTCCTGGGGTGGTAAACGATTCTAGGTGGGCCGATTCTAGTAGAACTGCAGCAGCCACATTCATAAATACAATAGGAAAGGGGAAGATGGTGAGACAAGGGTGCAACACAAAAAAAAAAAAAAATCCTGGGGAATTCTAAACTGAAATAAGAAAGCATAAATGTATGTGAAGACATGAAACATACATGGTAAATGTTGTAAAAACATGGCAAATGTTTGAAACTAAATGTGACAAAATGCGCATGTAGACATGTTTAGTTTCAAAGCATATTTAAAAGAGTGATGTGATTTTTAGTTAGAGCCACTTCTTAAGATATTGAAAACACTATCTGCCATCTTACAGCTATTTAAATGGTAAATATTAAATACAAATACTAAATATTACATGTAAATGTTTCATTAAAATGTTTTAAATAACACTGGCTCTAAATATACATATTATATCTAAATGCTAAATATAAATGCCAAATAAAAATGTAAATGTTTAATCAAAATCTCTCAGGTGAAGCTATATTATTTTGCTAACTTCAAATTTAAGCTGTCCAGAAGGGAAGTATCAAAGGCAAGTACCAAAAAATGTAAAAATCAAATAGGAGAGGGGAGAGGCATTTCCAGGAGATCATCTTTAGGTGGACATTCGGATTATTTGATTGTGCAACAAGTTATTGTCCCAAAAGTAAAATTGTATTCACTATGATTTCAAGTTTCAAGAAGAGAGGAAACATTTACAGGTTGTTTATGCCTTTTCTACTTTTGTGGAGTCACACAGTAACAGTAACACATGAAACTTTACCATCACAGCCTTCTCTACTGTTGGCAACAGCAGTCGTGTCTCCATTGATGATGTCTAGGAAGAAGTCAGCGGGGTTGTTGTGGGTTTCGCAGGTGTACCCTTTTAAGTGAAAACATGTTTTATACAGGTCCTGTGCAGACTAATATGATGGAGTAATGAAAAGCATGTTCATACCAATGTCTGAGAAGTATGCCAATGCTCTCTGTGCTGGACCATGATAAACCTGAGTATTTTAAATCAACCAAACATGATAATGATGTCACATTTTCAGTAGTTAAAGATGTGATGAAAAACTACTTGATCACAGGCAGTGAAAAAAAACACAGGTTAAAAAGTGTAAATGTTAAATTTTAACTCTGCTTCTTTGACAATTAAAATTAATAATGTGTGGAAAAAAATGACAGCCAAAAGTATTAAATTCCTAAAATACATATTTTTTGTCTCATTTAACATTTGCTGTTACCCAAAAGAGGGTAATGTGTGCTCAAAACCACACAATAATAACGAATCAGCTTGTCACTAATCAGAACGCTTCATTTTTAAACATTTTGAATTAATAAAAAATTACCAGAAGAAATAAAAAGCCAATAAAAACATAAAGAGAAATTTAATGAAAGATTGTCAAAATACTTACTTAAAACTTAGTTACAGAAAGAAGGGGAAATTGAAATACATAAAACTGAAAAGGAAACCTAAAGGAAATGTTCTATATTCATCAGAAACTAAGACCTGTTTGCCATTGACGAGCAGAGTGAGGCTGTCAAATAGCCGGTAGATGGAGTATCGTGGCTGGTGAATGGATAAGATGATGGTGCGACCATTTTTTGCCATCCTAAAGAAACATTTAAACAGTTTTATTGATTTCTTTCACATGGAAGAAGGTCAAAAATGTGACAGAATATACCGTATTTTCATGACTATAAGGCGCACCTAAAACACTGAGATTTTCTCAAAAATCGACGGTGCGCCTTATAACATGGAGTGCCTTGTGTGTGGACTGAGTTTCAAAATCTGCTGTGCGCCTTTGGTGGATGCACTACAGTAAACGCTCCGCCAATCGATTAGCGGCACACCTATGCGTAAGGATCCCCTAAAATGGCGCAGGTCAAGCGAGACGCGTATGAATGAGGCTTACTTTAAACTGCAGGACATCGAATATGTGGCTGAAAATGGCAATCGAGCAATCTTAGTGTTTTCGCTTTATGAGGAGGCGGCATCTCTCCGTAAGCGCAAGGACAACTGTTGCGCAGCGGCTGCCCGCGGATTACCAGGAGAGGGCGGCCATCTTCCCTAACCCTAACCCTAACCAGGAGAGGGCGGCCATCTTCCCTAACCCTAACCCTAACCAGGAGAGGGTGGCCATCTTCCCTAACCCTAACCCTAACCAGGAGAGGGTGGCCATCTTCCCTAACCCTAACCCTAACCAGGAGAGGGCGGCCATCTTCCCTAACCCTAACCCTAACCAGGAGAGGGTGGCCATCTTCCCTAACCCTAACCCTAACCAGGAGAGGGTGGCCTTCCGCACTTACTGCCGCGACAAGATAACCGCGCCCAGCCACATCACCAACATGGATGAGATCCCTCTGACTTTTGACATCCCTTTGACCCACAAAGTGGAGAAAAAGGGACCGGCACGGTGGCGATACGTACAACGGGGCACGAGAAGTCGTCGTTCACCGTGGTTCTTGGCTGCCACGGAAACGGACAGAGCGCTGGATGACGGAAGGCAAACACTCCTTCACAAAGACTATGAGGCAGCGGCGGGCAAGTTATGCCACCATATGCGGGTGGATTGTAGACGCATGGGCTATGATACCATCTTCATGTATTGGAAGAGCTTTCACAAAGTCAATGCTGATGCCGGTGAGTCCGATTAAGATGATTAAGATGAGGAAGAGGAATTCAGGATGTTGGACATTGAAATAGTGCAGCTGTTTAATTCAGATACAGAAGATGAAAACTATGATGGTTTTGTGGCAGAAGAATGAATATTTTGTTCAATAAATGTGTCGAAACTCACTGTTTTACTTCCGTTGTCATTTTTTAATGTATGTTTCAGCATGCGCCTAATAATACGGTGCGCCTTATGTATGTTTTAAATACAGAAATAGCACCCATAACTGAGACTGCGCCTTTTAATACAGTGCGCCTTATGGTCGTGAAAATATGGTACTTGAATCCAGAGACTGTACCACAAAATTTTAGATACAACTTGACCATAGGACTCCTGTATTCTAGCATGCTTGCAAAGAAGAAAAACAGAATGTTATTGTTAACGTGCTAATTTTATTTCTGCTGATCTCAAAAGTAGATCAAATTTATTCAAAGTTTTAGATGTTCCTCTTTTTGTACTTTGTCTGACCCTGTATTAATGGATTGTCGTATTCTAAGAGTTGTAAGAGTGCTGGGAACTTGCAACTTGGAGTCTCCACGTCCCTCAGACATTCATGACTTGACTCTGACTCAAAACAGACTTTGATTTGGGGATGTGTATTTAAACCCATTTATATAATCCAGAGTTTGAGTTTGATGGATTAGCATTTAAGGGTTTTGAGGTGTAGGGTTAAAAAAAATAGAGAATCTAATTTGTGCATTGGTTTGTGTGTGTGTGTGTGTGTGTGTGTGTGTGTGTGTGTGTGTGCCTCTTTAGAAGAAGGAGCACAGAGTTAGCTGTGCTTGCATCAAGGCCTGTTGTGGGTTCATCTAAGAAAAGAACGGATGGGTCAATGATCAGCTCCATTCCAATATTGGTCCTTTTCCTCTCTCCACCTGAGATCCCACGTATGAGCTGTGTGCCAACCTGCAGGATCACAGACAGGGTTCAGTCAAAAAGTTTCAGACTCTCACATTTATTATATATTGTGTTTCTATGCGTAAACAAAAAAATACATCTTCTCATTTATCTACACTCAATATTTCCCTATATATCTTTGGGGAAATTTGGAATAAGCCAACATGGCCATAGAAAGTCCCGGACACTTTACTTGAGCTGCTGCCTCTGTGACCTGATCTCGAATAAGCAGAAGAAAATAAATGGATGGACAAAACTGTACAATGCCCACAATTATGGTTTCGCAGAACTGCATACACTTCTTTAGTCAAAGGAAGATACAGTCCCATGAAAGGGGAACCAGGCAGATGGATATCAGGCTGGGACGAAACAGAGACTTCATAGACACAAGGCTAGGGAATCTACCAAGGCTGGGACGGAGCAGATAGATGGGGAAAAGGCATGGCTGAAAATGGGAAATCAATCTGGGAATAACTGTTGGAAAGTAAAGCATGAGACAAAAACAATTTAACTGTGTAAATGTTGGGTTTAAATACCAGGTAATCAGGTACATGAAATTCAGTTTGTGACTGAGGATAGGATAACATGTGTAATGGCTTGTACTGAATGTGGCGGAGCAGAATGTGACAGATCCATGTTTAGTGGGCACTACCTAGTCTCCTCTTACTGTATCTGCTTTTAAAGCAGCAGATTTATTGTGTCCATGAAGCTTATGAATATAGTAAATTGAAGAGTGCAGTATGTATACCGAACTTTCATTTGTCCTATGAAAAGATATCATAAAATTGTAGCAAAGTTGTTGAGATATCCCAATCCAATTTGTATATGGGAAATATATTTTGTTATCTGTTTCTGATGGAGCTTTGTGTTTGTTTCCCTTGTTTTCCAGTCTCCTCACCCTTGAGTCAGCCACCCGGCCCAGTCCCAGCTCCTCAATGAGCTTGTTGACTTTTTGCTGCTTCTCCTTTTGAGTCACGTAGGTGGGGAGGCGCAGTGCTGCAGAAAAGTTCAGGTTCTCTCTGACTGTCAGTGTTCCCATCACCACATCATCCTAGACATGAAAAAAATAGTCGTATTTCCTGACAGAAAGTTGGATCTAAACTGGTTTAATGATGATGATTATGATGTATTTATCTGAAATAGTTATACTTTCATTTCCTGTCTCACTCACTTGCACTACATATCCAGACAGACACTTGAAGTTTGGAGGTTGAGGAGCTCCATTAATAAGAACCTCTCCCATTAGGCCTGCAGGATCCTTCCTGGCGGCTAGAATATCTAGAAATCTGAAAGATAACCAACCTGGCACATTCATGTACTTGGAGTTTTTTGCACAATAGAATTGCAATAAAAAACATTAAAAATGATGAAGAAATACAGTATATTGAAATGTAACTTTAAAGCAAGGCAAAGGAACTTACGAGGACTTCCCACTTCCTGTTGCTCCCATGATGGCGTTTAACCCGGGCTTCATAATCCCACTATAATTTATTCCAGAGAAATGAAAATCCTTAGTTATAGTTATTGTATCACGAATACAAGTTCACATGGTGATTTTGAGAGATTGCAATGTTGAAAATAAATAAAATGGATCAATAATTTCTTAAATTATGCTTTTGATTGTTTATTGATGTTATCATTCAGATTTCATACTGAGATGAACACAAGTTGCAATAAAACCGTAAGCTTTGGATCGATGTCAACGATTACCCACTTGGGCAATAAAATTGTAAAAGCATTAAAAAAAACTGTACTTTGACCTACAATATTACAGTTTTCAACTCACGCAATGTTTTACAAGCTGTTCATATAACCACAAACATAGCTGTTGTATATAAGATAATCTTCATAGTATCTGAGGGCAGTGGTAGCTAGGTCTGTAGGGGACTTGGCTAAAAAGCAAAGGATTCTTGGTTCAAGCCCTTGTGTTGAAAAAAAAGGGATGTTTCCATTAGCAGTGTGCATACATACTGCCCAGCGATAAAGTGGTGACTCATTGTGCATCCTTCCCATTACACCAAAAGGGATACAGTGGTTAAGAAGATGGATATGTTATCCACCCCACATTATTACATCAATTAATCACTCCATCACAATAAATACCTGGGGCTGTGATAGCTCAGAGAAGCAGAAGCAGAGGGTTCTTGGTTGGAGCCCCAGGGCAGACAAAACATGGAAGATGTTCTGGTAATAGGGAGACGTGCCAGAACATCTTTACCCTAGGTACCCTTGAGCAAGGTACCAAGCCCACAAATGCTCATATAGGCCCCTGCAATGACCCTACAATGCCTGGATTGCTGTTACAGGGAGCCAGGCCTGGGGTGGGGCACCTGGTGACTTTGTCCCTGCCCCAATTTGGCCTGTGGAACTCCCCAAGCAGGCTGCAGGGCGGACTATCCTTGGGGCAAAAACTCAAGTCTGAGAGCAGTTTGGGGAAGCCAAATAATGACTATAGGTCTGCTTTGAACAAATTCTGGCAAATCATCTGGCACCTTGGGAGGAGGTAGCAGGTCTTCAATTCCATTGTCTCACCTTAAACTGAGGAAGCAGAGGCTGGGGAGTCTGACTCCGCCATGACCCTTGCTGAAGTTGTTCTTGTTAAGTAGTAGTTGTTATCTGTGGCAAGGCTTTGGGGGTGGATGAGATCTGCCCTGAATACCTGAAGTCCTGGATGTTGTAGGGTTGTCTTGGTTGAAACACCTCTGCAGCACCACTTGGTAGTTGTGTTCCAACTAAAGGGGATCACACTTTTCAGCCTGTCTGGGAAGTTCTACGCCAGGTTACTGGAGAGGAGAATTTAGCCAAAATTCGAACCCCGGATTCAGGAGAAACAATGTGGTTTCCCCCCCGGCCGTGGAACACTGGACCAGCTCTATACCTTCTACAGAGTGCTTGAAGGTTCATAGTGGTTTGCCCAACCAGTCAAGATGTGTTTATTGATCTGGAAAAAGCATTTGACTGTGTCCCTCAGGGTATACTGTGGGGGTTCTCCATGAATATAGGGCCCGTGACCCTCTGCTAAGGGCCATTCGTTCAACTGGAGAGGAGGCCTGGTTCACATTGCCGATAGTAAGTCAGACCTGTTTCCAGAGCATGTTGGACTTTGGCAGGGCTCCTCAGTTTGGTTTATAATTTTTGTGGACAGATTTTCTAAGTAGCCAGTGGCTGGAGGGATCCCAGTTTGGAAACCATAGGATTTCATCTCTGCTTTTTGCAGATTATGCTGTACTGTTGGCTTGATGAAGCCAATACCTCGAGCACATACTGAAGCTGTTTGGAGCCGAGTGTGAAGCAGCTGGGATTAGAATTAACACCTCCAAATCCAAGGCCATGGTTCTCAACCAGAAAAGGATGTGTTGCCATCTCCAGGTTGGTGGAGAGGTCCTGCCTCAAAGGGAGAAGTTCAAATATCTGGGGGTCTTGTTCTCGATTGGGAAAAAGATGAAGTTTGAGATTGACAGACCGATCGTGCACCCTCTGTAGTTATGCGTTCTGTGTACTGAACTCAAAAAAGAGCTTAGTCCAAAGGTGAAGCTGTCGTTTTACCAGTCAATCTATGCTCCTACTCTCACCTATGGTCATGAACTTTGGGTAGTGACCAAAAGGACAAGATCACAGATACAGTACGCAAAATGATTTTACTCTAGAGGGTGCTTTGGTGCTCCCTTAGACATAGGGTGAAAAGCTCAGTCACTTGGGAGGAGCTCAGAATAGAGTCGCTGTGCCTTCCTGTTGAGAGGAGTCAGCTAAGGAGGTTCAAGCACCTGTTTTGGATCCCCCTGGATATCTCCCTAGGGAAGTGTTCCAGGTATGTCACACCGGGCATAGGCCACGAGATAGACATGCTGGAAAGACTGCCTCTCCAATGGCCTAGGATTGTCAGGGTTAGGGAAGTCTGGGCATCACTGCTTCGGCTGATGCCTTTCTTACCCAGCTCCAGATAAGCAAGAGAAGACGAGATACAATTTTCTTTCATGTTTTTTCAATTTTATGTTAATTTCCTGAACAAGAGCTTTCCCCAACCGAAAAAATATTTTATTTACTTCTCTAAATACATTTGCTGCACAAATTTGTTGCACAAAACCAACTCTTGGTTATGATTTTAAACATAACAGGCCTTTCATAGGTTTTTATATGAAAAAAAGAGTTTTTTCAGGAATTGTTTTTGTGCATTTTTTTGCTAGCAAACATTTCAACATCCTGCTGCTGTTATTTGTTTTTTGATCTCATTGTTTTCAGAAGGCTATGTGGTTCTGTCACAGAGGGAGACCTTGCTAAACTTCCGTCTTTTGTCTCACGTGTGTGTGTCTGCACTTTGTGTGCATGCATGCGCGTGCATGCGTGTGCATGTGCAGCTTTGAAGTTGCAGCTTTGAAATTTCATTGCATCACATTTGCCTTCTTGGAGAACTCCAGTAATCATTCAGAAAAGGTCCAAACTAACCAAATCATTTCATCACGTTAGAAGTCAGGTCAGTCACATAGCATCTTCTTTTTATATAGTGCAAATCTTTGCTAAATGAAAACACCCACTAGAAAGCCCTTGTTGTTTTGTTTGCAAAACCTTGTCTAATGATCAGCTGACAAAACAATCAACTTATATGGAATGAATGCCATCATTGTTATTTGTGTTCCCACAAAGTCGAGAGCAGCTTCAAGTTAACAGGGCGATGCTACTTTTAATCAGTCAATCTATCAAAATTTTAACACATTTTTTGTCTGAACATTGAATTGATTTTATGCATGTGGAGTCAAGTGTTCTAGTGCTTATAATTTTCAAAGTTACACAGATAATAAAAAAGTTCACATTTAAAAGCTATTCAAACAAATGGCACTTACTGTAAATTTTACCTTTTGAAGGTAATACTCACTTCAGGTCAATGAGGATGGATTTAGTCAAACTCCTCTTCCCCCACAAACAGCAGCCTCCCTCTTTTACTTCATAATGGATGTTGTGAAAGCTAACAGTGGCTCCCTGTTGCTGGGAAGCTGAACCTGCAGGCTGAAAACAGCTGTTTTAGACAACATTATGGATTACAACGCGTATGTCAGCATGAAAATGTAAGGAATTAAGGAAGATACCTGTTGTTTTCTAGCTCCATTTAGGTCAAGCTCAATGTTCATTTGGACATCTGACATCTTCTCACTCTTTCACCTCAAAAACTAGTCACTGCAAAACCATTTAGATTTAGCTAACGAATGAAAGCTGCCGCCAACTCTTCGGTTTCCTATTTAGCTGTTTTAAAAATATTTCACTTTTAAAATTAATATGGCAGTAACAATTTGATTAAATGGAAAGCAGTTGTATGTGTGTGTCTGAGAGTCAGAGAGAGGGATAGAGAGAAGGTTGGAGAGAGAGAAAGAGCATTTGATGGAAGATAGGCAATAGAAAAGGTACAAATCTGTTACACAATCAAAACAAAGTCTAACTCAGGGACTCATTACCACAGAATGTCATTGTTCACATGTAACACTATAGTTACCAAAAATGTTGAGTGTTACCTGAAAGTCATCCAGAGTAAGGGCACGTCAATTACATGTTGTTCAGGTGTCTGAGAGAATTTCAGAAAAATCTGAACTAAAGAAAAACTTTTCCAGCTTTGATTTATTTCAGAAAGTTGCAAAGACGCCAAACCCAAGGGACAGAAGTTTTCTCATTCAGCAGTCTTGATGCATTCTCCACAAAGAAAATTATGATATCAGGAGAAGGAGAAGATCAAGCTAAACACTACAGAATAGCTGTAGGTCAAAGTTCACCACTATTGTAAATTTTTCCATTCTTTGTAATGCTGAAAAACATTTTGACAAAGCATTGATTGTATAATAGATTGTATAGAGATTCTTAAGTATGTGAGGTGAATTATTTCATTTATTATCCCACTATGTTTATTAATGCATAACTTCTATTAATTAATACAGACATTACATCATCACACAGGGTTAGAAATTAATTAACGCTATTTCTTCAAAATATATTAAACAAGAAAACATCAAAGCTCTTAATCTTTATGTGATGTTAGTATTTACTATTTAATGCTAAATAAAAATTCTGCAAAAACATAATCATTTACATATATACTAATTTATTTATTCTATACAGTTTCAAGCACAAAACTCTTAAGTTTTCATTATATGTAATTATTTTCTAATTAGATACAAGACAATTTCAAAAGTAAAGAAACATTTCACACCTACTTAAGTCAGATGAGAAGAAAAACCAGATTAAACAGATAAGTGCAGCAGTGCAGGGTTCATTTGAGAGAGAGGCCGCGCCCACACGGCAAAACAATGGACAAGAATGGAGCCGATCGTGCACCCTCTGTAGTTATGCGTTCTGTGTACTGAACTCAAAAAAGAGCTTAGTCCAAAGGTGAAGCTGTCGTTTTACCAGTCAATCTATGCTCCTACTCTCACCTATGGTCATGAACTTTGGGTAGTGACCAAAAGGACAAGATCACAGATACAGTACGCAAAATGATTTTACTCTAGAGGGTGCTTTGGTGCTCCCTTAGACATAGGGTGAAAAGCTCAGTCACTTGGGAGGAGCTCAGAATAGAGTCGCTGTGCCTTCCTGTTGAGAGGAGTCAGCTAAGGAGGTTCAAGCACCTGTTTTGGATCCCCCTGGATATCTCCCTAGGGAAGTGTTCCAGGTATGTCACACCGGGCATAGGCCACGAGATAGACATGCTGGAAAGACTGCCTCTCCAATGGCCTAGGATTGTCAGGGTTAGGGAAGTCTGGGCATCACTGCTTCGGCTGATGCCTTTCTTACCCAGCTCCAGATAAGCAAGAGAAGACGAGATACAATTTTCTTTCATGTTTTTTCAATTTTATGTTAATTTCCTGAACAAGAGCTTTCCCCAACCGACTCTAAATACATTTGCTGCACAAATTTGTTGCACAAAACCAACTCTTGGTTATGATTTTAAACATAACAGGCCTTTCATAGGTTTTTATATGAAAAAAAGAGTTTTTTCAGGAATTGTTTTTGTGCATTTTTTTTGCTAGCAAACATTTCAACATCCTGCTGCTGTTATTTGTTTTTTGATCTCATTGTTTTCAGAAGGCTATGTGGTTCTGTCACAGAGGGAGACCTTGCTAAACTTCCGTCTTTTGTCTCACGTGTGTGTGTCTGCACTTTGTGTGCATGCATGCGCGTGCATGCGTGTGCATGTGCAGCTTTGAAGTTGCAGCTTTGAAATTTCATTGCATCACATTTGCCTTCTTGGAGAACTCCAGTAATCATTCAGAAAAGGTCCAAACTAACCAAATCATTTCATCACGTTAGAAGTCAGGTCAGTCACATAGCATCTTCTTTTTATATAGTGCAAATCTTTGCTAAATGAAAACACCCACTAGAAAGCCCTTGTTGTTTTGTTTGCAAAACCTTGTCTAATGATCAGCTGACAAAACAATCAACTTATATGGAATGAATGCCATCATTGTTATTTGTGTTCCCACAAAGTCGAGAGCAGCTTCAAGTTAACAGGGCGATGCTACTTTTAATCAGTCAATCTATCAAAATTTTAACACATTTTTTGTCTGAACATTGAATTGATTTTATGCATGTGGAGTCAAGTGTTCTAGTGCTTATAATTTTCAAAGTTACACAGATAATAAAAAAGTTCACATTTAAAAGCTATTCAAACAAATGGCACTTACTGTAAATTTTACCTTTTGAAGGTAATACTCACTTCAGGTCAATGAGGATGGATTTAGTCAAACTCCTCTTCCCCCACAAACAGCAGCCTCCCTCTTTTACTTCATAATGGATGTTGTGAAAGCTAACAGTGGCTCCCTGTTGCTGGGAAGCTGAACCTGCAGGCTGAAAACAGCTGTTTTAGACAACATTATGGATTACAAGCGTATGTCAGCATGAAAATGTAAGGAATTAAGGAAGATACCTGTTGTTTTCTAGCTCCATTTAGGTCAAGCTCAATGTTCATTTGGACATCTGACATCTTCTCACTCTTTCACCTCAAAAACTAGTCACTGCAAAACCATTTAGATTTAGCTAACGAATGAAAGCTGCCGCCAACTCTTCGGTTTCCTATTTAGCTGTTTTAAAAATATTTCACTTTTAAAATTAATATGGACAGTAACAAATTTGATTAAATGGAAAGCAGTTGTATGTGTGTGTCTGAGAGTCAGAGAGAGGGATAGAGAGAAGGTTGGAGAGAGAGAAAGAGCATTTGATGGAAGATAGGCAATAGAAAAGGTACAAATCTGTTACACAATCAAAACAAAGTCTAACTCAGGGACTCATTACCACAGAACGTCATTGTTCACATGTAACACTATAGTTACCAAAAATGTTGAGTGTTACCTGAAAGTCATCCAGAGTAAGGGCACGTCAATTACATGTTGTTCAGGTGTCTGAGAGAATTTCAGAAAAATCTGAACTAAAGAGAAAAACTTTTCCAGCTTTGATTTATTTCAGAAAGTTGCAAAGACGCCAAACCCAAGAGACAGAAGTTTGCTCATTCAGCAGTCTTGATGCATTCTCCACAAAGAAAATTATGATATCAGGAGAAGGAGAAGATCAAGCTAAACACTACAGAATAGCTGTAGGTCAAAGTTCACCACTATTGTAAATTTTTCCATTCTTTGTAATGCTGAAAAACATTTTGACAAAGCATTGATTGTATAATAGATTGTATAGAGATTCTTAAGTATGTAAGGTGAATTATTTCATTTATTATCCCACTATGTTTATTAATGCATAACTTCTATTAATTAATACAGACATTACATCATCACACAGGGTTAGAAATTAATTAACGCTATTTCTTCAAAATATATTAAACAAGAAAACATCAAAGCTCTTAATCTTTATGTGATGTTAGTATTTACTATTTAATGCTAAATAAAAATTCTGCAGAAACATAATCATTTACATATATACTAATTTATTTATTCTATACAGTTTCAAGCACAAAACTCTTAAGTTTTCATTATATGTAATTATTTTCTAATTAGATACAAGACAATTTCAAAAGTAAAGAAAAATTTCACACCTACTTAAGTCAGATGAGAAGAAAAACCAGATTAAACAGATAAGTGCAGCAGTGCAGGGTTCATGTTTGAGAGAGAGGCCGCGCCCACACGGCAAAACAATTGGACAAGAATGGAGATTGAAAAAATATAAAACAACAATGTATATGGGGAAAAGGACAAATGAATGAAGACAAAAACGTACCTTTTTCACATCTGAACTAGCACTGGGGGAATATTAATCAAATATGTTTTTATATCGTGAAATATTTTTGAGTTTTAATTACTTTTGGAGTATCAAATTGATTATTTCAAAAAACAATGGAGAGTTTTTTTAAAAGTGAAATTTTACTCTTGACTATTGTAAATAAAAGTGTTGTAAATAAAAGTGTTGTAAATAAAAGTGTTTTTTGATTAATATGTTAAGTAAATTTTCCAAATTTCCAATTCACACCTATCTATCTATCTATCTATCTATCTATCTATCTATCTATCTATCTATCTATCTATCTATCTATCTATCTGTCTGTCTGTCTGTCTGTCTGTCTGTCTGTCTGTCTGTCTGTCTGTCTGTCTGTCTGTCTGTCTTTTTTCTGCATGAGGAAAAAAATAAATAGATCTAAAATAGATTTATTTTACTTTATAATTAAGTTATAAAAGAAAGAGGCTTTTTCATACCACATCATATCAAATAAGAATTAATTGGCAGTTTTAGAAAGAAGAAATTATTATAGAAAGAAGAAATTATTTATAGAACACTTGTTGAAAACCATCCCCATCTGTTGGTCAATAGTAGTAATTTCAACTCAAAGATTAACTATTCTTTTCTCTTTTTTTGCATGTTTGTAAGAAACGACACATCAATAGGTGTTTTACACACTGTTAAATACTTACAGTTCATAATAGGTTAAAAAGTATTTATAAATACTTAAATCTAAGAAATGGTTTAATGTCAATTATTAATTATAAATTATATGGTTTACTAATCAATAACAAAATTATATAGTTTATATTACAGTCACTACCCAGGAACATTAGTAAAATAATTATAATGTGGCAGGACAAACAGATCCAAACACAGTTTTTGTTAGTTCTTTTGATAAAACCAAAACAAGAATGAAAACAGTAAATAATAAAAGTGCACCAAAAATGAACATGGAACAGGTGAGAGGTACACATGCATTTGCCACACAACCCAGAGGGAAACCAGGGGCAAAAGACAGTCCCTCGCAGGTGGCTTGATCAGTCTGTCCTAACGACTGCGACGCTCCTTTTATTTTCTTTCTTTTAGCCAAAACTCAACAGCTACTGTGGCCTCATTTGCAACCTAATGAAGAAGAAGATGTCGTCAAGAATCAAATTCATGTTGCAGGATGTTGTGGCCCTAAGAGAGGTGAGACTCTTTCATGGTTAAATCAGGAATATATTCTGCAAGTTGAATTCTCATCACATCTCATGTGTGGCCTTCAGAACGATTGGGTTCCCCGAAGGAGAGATGAAGGGCCCAAAACCATCCAGCAGCTTCACCAAGAGGTGAAGCAGGCTGAGGAGAGGGAGATGCTCCAGTTGAAGAAAGCAATTCCTGGGAAGTTCAACCAGGACTTCAGACGCAACTGTGATGGAGACCGGAAGCTGCGGTACCAGAGGGGCAGCAGCTCAACTCTTGGGTCACCAAAACAATATGAATGCAGGAGCATGAGAAACACCTGGGGACCAAAACAAAGAGAACCTGTGGTGTACCTGGATGAACAGCTAAACAGAGGAGCACAGATGAAAGAGGTCAACAAAATTCCAGGTAAATAACTGAAAAAGCCAAAGGATTGGGTGCATTTTTAAAGCTGACACCTGGATGGGGTTTTTCACTACTTGTTGCTCTCAGTTGAACACAAGAACCAGGAGGAGGCACGAGCGCAGGACTGTGAAGAAGAAGTGTATCAAACACTGAGAAGACTCCTGCAGAACAACTCTGTCAATGATTAAATAGAGGAGTGGATCCAGGTAACTCCCCATGAGAATGACCTTTAAACTGGATTTTTCTAGAGATTATGACTGTAGGCATGAAACTAACAAAGGTTCCTCTCCCCCTCCCAGAACACCCTCAGCAACAGGCAGAGGTCATCAGACGGGTTTGTGAGGGCCTTGATGAGAGCAGTGTGCCAGTCAGTCATTGTTGACTGTAAGTGTTCTATAAAGTCATATAGAGGCAGAAAGCTCAGCCTGTTTCTGTCCAAAAACATGATTCATTAGTTTTACTCCACACAGACGTCTGTTTTACATGATGTGAGCACATCCACAAAACCAGTCTGGGACACTTTATGGTCCATAATTAGATGTGTTCAGTTTCTTTACAGTGGTGTGAAGAGAGTGTTTGTGTTGTCAGGTGGGGTTTATACTCTCAACACCTATCAGCTGCTCCAGAGAGTGAGCCTCCTCAAGAGGTTCATCAAGGATGACCAGAAGCAGCTGGTGGCCCTGAACGTTCTGCAGCAGCTGGTGGTCCACATAGACCAACCTGATGGTGAGTGTCCCATCTATCCACCTCAACGGTCACGGCTTTGTTCATTTTAACTTTGAACTCCAAATCCAGGAGCCAGTGGTGTGTTTCTATTGACTTATTCCTGTGATTTCTGCTGGTGTGTGTCCGTGTAGGTCTGCTGCGGATGTTTTTTGATGTGCTGTTGGATGAAGAAGTCATCCAGGATGAGACCTTCTTTAAGTGGAGGTCATCCTCAGTCAATGTGACATCCGTGACCAACTTCTTCTCCTGGCTCCAAGAGGCGAACAGACGGATAAAGTGAACTTGGGGAGCCAAAAAAAATATTATTTTTATTTTTTTAAATCTGCATTATTTCTTTGTCAATAATTTCATCTGTCTTTGAATAAAATTCAATTTATGTCCAAATACAAGTCCTTGAATATCATTTGTGTTTTAATGAAGTTGGGTAATAAAGTCCCGACTGGCACCATTTATCCTGATGTGATAATCATGTTTTACTTTCTAAAGGAGTTTTGGTTTATTGAGGTTGAATGTTTAAGACAGTAATAAACATTGACACTAAAACTACCTAAAGAGCCTAATCTCTAACAAGTATTAATCCCTTATTATGGTTAATGATAAAATGCTATCTAAAGTAAAATAGATTCTGATATTTTGAGCGTATTTCTTATATTTGTTGTTTGAGTGATACTAAAACACTCAGTAATTACACTCAAGCTTGATATGATCAATCAATCAACCAATCTTTATTTATATAGCATCTTTTACAATCAAAATTGTTTCAAGGCGCTTTCCAGAATCCCAGGGCCTAACCCCAGACAAGCAACAGTGGCAAGGAAAAACTCCCCTTTCACAGGAAGAAACCTTGAGCAGGACCAGGCTCATGTAGGGGGACCAACTACAACAAGTAGAAACCAACTACACAAGAAACAGCATCACTAGTCTACTTGATAAGATGAGGAAAGGAAAGGAAAGGAAAGGAAAGGAAAGGAGAGGAGAGGAGAGGAGAGGAGAGGAAAGGAGAAGGAGAGGAGAGGAGAGGAAAGGAGAGAAGAGGAGAGGAGAGGAGAGGAGAGGAGAGGAGAGGAGAGGAGAGGAGAGGAGAGGACTGGCACAGAGCACAGAAACACATACAAAAATACACTATATTGAGCCGGCTGAGTGGGTCAGAGGTTAAAAGTAGAGATGGAGTCAGCCTCCCTTACCTGGACTGGGAGCTGGTTCCATAGAAGGGGGGCCTGGTAGCTAAATGCTCGGCCCCCCATTCTACTCCTAGAGACTCTGGGAACCACAAGTAGACCAGCATTCTGAGAGCGGAGCGGTCTATTGGGCTGATAAGGTATCACTAGCTCCTCCAGGTAGGATGGAGCTAGGCCTCTGAGGACCTTGTAGGTCAAAAGAAGGGTTTTAAAAATTATTCTAAATTTAACGGGCAGCCAATGAAGCGACGCCATTACAGGAGTTATGTGATCTCTTTTGTCAATACCTGTCAGAACTCTGGCTGCAGCATTTTGGATCAACTGGAGGCTTCTTAAAGAGTTGTTGGACACCCTGATAATAAAGAATTACAATAGTCCAGCCTGGAAGCAACAAATGCATGGACTAACTTTTCAGCACCATGTCGCGTTAGTAGCTTCCTAATCCTTGTGATGTCCCTCAGGTGAAAAAAGGCACTTCTGGAGACTAATTTAATGTGTGAAGGAGAGGAGAGAGAGGAGAGGAGAGGAGAGAGGAGAGGAGAGGAGGAGAGGAGAGGAGAGGAGAGGAGAGGAGAGGAGAGGACTGGCACAGAGCACAGAAACACATACAAAAATACACTATATTGAGCCGGCTGAGTGGGTCAGAGGTTAAAAGTAGAGATGGAGTCAGCCTCCCTTACCTGGACTGGGAGCTGGTTCCATAGAAGGGGGGCCTGGTAGCTAAATGCTCGGCCCCCCATTCTACTCCTAGAGACTCTGGGAACCACAAGTAGACCAGCATTCTGAGAGCGGAGCGGTCTATTGGGCTGATAAGGTATCACTAGCTCCTCCAGGTAGGATGGAGCTAGGCCTCTGAGGACCTTGTAGGTCAAAAGAAGGGTTTTAAAAATTATTCTAAATTTAACGGGCAGCCAATGAAGCGACGCCATTACAGGAGTTATGTGATCTCTTTTGTCAATACCTGTCAGAACTCTGGCTGCAGCATTTTGGATCAACTGGAGGCTTCTTAAAGAGTTGTTGGACACCCTGATAATAAAGAATTACAATAGTCCAGCCTGGAAGCAACAAATGCATGGACTAACTTTTCAGCACCATGTCGCGTTAGTAGCTTCCTAATCCTTGTGATGTCCCTCAGGTGAAAAAAGGCACTTCTGGAGACTAATTTAATGTGTGAAGGAGAGGAGAGATTTTGGTCAAAAGTTACTCCAAGATTCCTCACAGAGAGACTAGATGCTAATGAGATACCATCTACAGTGATCATGTGATCTAATCTATCCCTGAGAGGTTCAGGACCAAACACCATGACCTCCTTTTTTCCTGAATTAAGGAGGAGGAAATTTGAAGACATGCAGGACTTTATGTCTTTAAGACAGGTCTGAAGCTTCACTAACTTCTCTGTCTCCTCTGGTTTCATGGATAAATAAAGCTGAGTGTCATCAGCATAACAATGAAAATGTATCCCATGCTGCCGAATAATGTTCCCTAAGGGAAGCATGTACAAGGTGAAGAGGATTGGTCCATGTACAGAACCTTGTGGAACTCCATGGCTAACCCTACTGTATAAGGAGGGACCACCATGGACATGAGCAAACTGGTATCTATCAGATAAATATGATCTAAACCAGTCTAGTGCTGTCCCTTTAATCCCAATCACATGTTCCAGTCTCTGTAACAGGATGCTGTGATCAACTGTATCAAAAGCAGCAGAACCAGAATAGAGACCAGTCCATGATCTGAAGCTATGAGAAGATCATTAGTGACTTTAAGAAGTGCCGTTTCTGTGCTGTGATGAGCTCTAAAGTCTGACTGAAACATCTCAAACAGGCGGTTTCTCTGCAGGTGCTCCAGTAACTGAGTCACCACCACCCTCTCGAGAATTTTAGAGATAAAAGGAAGGTTGGATATCGGTCTGTAATTTGCTAGCACATCAGGATCCAGTTATGTTTTTTTAAGCAACTGTTTAATTACTGCCACCTATTGCAAAAGAACTGAACTGCCGCTCAGTGGTAAAACATCCTTCAACAAGTGTAATGGTATGGGATCTAAAAGGTTGGCTTAGATCTTTGATTAAAAGAAGACATCTCAGAAAAATTTCTAGGGGTGAAGGAGTTTAAGTGGAGACCCCGTGTGATCTTACAGTCCCAACAGCTGCTAATAATGGTCTTGCAGCGGTTGGAAGGGACAGCTTTATCAGTGAAGCTCATGAA
Source organism: Takifugu flavidus (assembly GCF_003711565.1). Classification (NCBI taxonomy): domain Eukaryota; kingdom Metazoa; phylum Chordata; class Actinopteri; order Tetraodontiformes; family Tetraodontidae; genus Takifugu; species Takifugu flavidus. Next base: position 11,629,425 of record NC_079529.1, read on the forward strand.
TTCTTCACCATAAGGGGCGAAAAGGATATGTGGATCTAAAACGCTGGGGCTAATGGTTAATTTGGCCACAGTGCTGAAAAGAAATCTGGGATTATTCTGATTTTCTTAAATTAAAGAAGAAAAATAGTCCGTTTTAGACTTACAGAGAGCCTTTTTAGGCTAAATGGTAGGTATCTATTTTACAAGAATAACACTTTCTTTATAGTCTTTGCTCTTTTTGCTTGAGGGTCCTGTGATTTAGATCAGTGAGCACACCTCCTCTGATTTACTATTTTCTTTTTCAGGAATAGAAAGAAAATCTCGCAATAGAGTCAAGTGTGAATGTTAGTGAGGCTGCTGCACCCCTCTCATCATCAGAAGCATCAGACTTCTCGGCAGAGTAAGCGGACACACACCCAGAAACAGAAGATGTTCTTCGGATCTAGCTTTGGTGACTTAAGTGTTTGTGAATAATTCAGATAAAGTGTTGAAACATGGAGGGACATCAGGCGAAAACACACAGTAGTTTAAAGAGAAATCTAAAACAATGCCAGAAGGAACATTCGGCCAGCACCTTGTACATAAAATTGAGTCAAATGTAAAAACCAAAACAAGCAAATAATGAAAAAAAACCTTTGCCCATGTCACCTTCTGTAGCAAAAATAATGCTGACACATTTATTTTGTTTTTCTGTGTATTTTGTCTTGAACTAGTTTTCTGACTTATTGCCTGAAGAAAATGTCAATCTCTTCTTGTTGTAGGTTGCAAAAACTGGGATCAGAGAGGATGTTGTATCCATGACAAGTGTGGTAAACTCTGATTGGCCAACTATGAGACTGAAATGATTATTCAGAGGAACACAAGCAGCAGTTTCCCTAGAACAGATCAGCAGGCCTGTTTAATAATTATCTTCAGTTCGGAGGACTCTGGATGTGCATGTTTACCGGCAATTTAGAATTTTATAACACCATCATCATAATTATAACCATTAATATTAGCACAGATATTTACACATTTACATATTGTTTTAGTCAGTTCTCACAAATTAGTCCACAAGTAAAACTGAAAACAATCTAACCATAAGTGCAAGTTTGTGAATGAAGCCAAATAGACAGCAAATAGACAGCAAAGGAAAGTGATCCAAAATAAGATGCAAATGTTAAAATAAGGAAACAAAATGCAATGTGATGGAGAATGCATGAGGGCTTAAGTGGTTCATGCTTCATTTCATAAGAATGAAGTACATAAAAAATGTAATACGAGCAAAGGGAATTTGCTGTCATCTTTAATCTGCTCAAAAACAGAGTACACAGAGTACACAGAAACTGAAGTATTACTGCAAAAACATGGCCATCCCAAATAGACTGGGTTCATACTTTAAAGCTGTCAGTAGTAGTACTTGATCTGTTGTGCTAATGGCAACATGGTTGACAATAGAATCAGGTGATGGTAACTCAGTCTGTACTTCAAGTCCCAGTGCCTCCTTCAGACTTGGGTCCCTTACCAGACGCTGGGGATTCTGAGGGTTCTACGTAAGATCTTAGCAGTTCCTAGGACTAGTAGCAAAACCATTTTCCACTAGTGAGGTATGGATATTTTCTTGAGCTGCATGTCAGATGGGAGAACCCAGAGGATGTTTTAGTCAGAGAAGAGATTCGACAGAGATGTGTTTTGTGATTTTCTGTATCTTTAATAATACTAATTCCACTGATACCTTAGATTCATTTATATGGATCTCAATTAGCTCCACCATTACTACAGCTCTTACTGGGGGTCCAACACATATAGATAAAGTTGTGGAGTACACTAAATAATAATGCACAACATTGCAACATAATAAAGTGCTACTAAACAAATTTTGCATACAAGCACAACCACAATATAAATTCAAAGAGTTTGACATGAAACACAAAAGGCATTTAAGCTAAATACAGAACAAACACAAGGCAAGCCTGACCAATGTCAACCATAGCTATTTCATATTATTATGTACAGTATGTTCAGTAATTGCATGTCCAATCAGTAAACTTTTATAGTATTAAAACAAAGTATCTTTACAAAGTAATGCTGTTGTTTGCCCTATGCTGACAACGAGCTGGCTAATTAACCACCAGTACTGTCTGTCTGTTGTATTTTGTGCTTTCTTTCCTACTGAGCAAAATGTAAATTCAGCCTGCCAGCAACATTTGAACAACTAAGCTAGTGTTATTGCTGGTTGATTTTCTTTTTTTTTTCTTTTTGCAGTTATGTACTATGTGCACAGTCGTGTGGATTTTATTGCTGATGATATAAATAATTTACTGAATTTTCTGTAAACATTCTGAAAAGGGCCAAACCAAACATTTATCAGGGGGATTTCTTTCTCCTCTACCTTTATCTGTGTTGCACGTCAACATTGTCATGAGTTTCAGATAGCACTGTTATGAAGTCCCTGCCCTCATTGAATCGGTACCCTAGTCAAATGAAACACCACTGTGACTGTGCAGTACTGCGTTGTATTGATATCAACCATGTAAAGCTGATACCCTGTAGTGGAAATGTACATATTGAGATGATAGTTGGGGCCAGATGTGCTTCAGTGAACGTGAAAGTCATACCTGCATTGTGAATAAATAACCACATTCTTATTAGAAGTTCTTTGGCTTTCTTCCCATTGAGCGAGCCATCAGGTGATTCTGTTTCACCTTAATCCCCTCAAATCTGCTCCCTGAATTCATCAGTAGAAAACATGCATCATTGCATGCAGACAGCTTATATACAGTATGTCTACAATCTGTATGCCTTAAATGTAGCCTGTCTCAAATGTCTTTTTTTGGGTTAAATTTAGCCCCACTTGATCCATGGAGAAACATTTGTCTCACTATAAACAGTTTACATGGTTGAAATTACAATAAAACCTACTTGACATGATCAGAGCAGTCACGGGGGTTGTAGTCCAATTTGGGAGGTTTAGTCCATGACCGAGGATGCCTTCCTGCAGCATGTGAGAACTCCACCCTTCCTCTTCATCTTCACCTTGTTGTTGCAGCAGATGGACCTCCTCAGAGAAGTAATTTGTTTCTTTTGCTCCTTTATCTTGCATTCAAGGTGAGACTGGATGGCCACAGCCAGACAGTCCATGTCAACAGAGGCACCATACACCTCCCATGTCATGCCCTGTTTGTCCCAAACCACTTCCTGCGGCTTACCCATATTTTCTCCTTCCTGCTCTTCCTCATTCAATGTTGGATGGCCTACATTTTTTTCTGCCTCCTTATTATGTTGGATACTGAGTGAAAGGTCAGAGTTCTGTTGGAAGCTAGTAGTACACAGACAGGGAGAAAGGGAGGCAGCATTGTCATTGCCATCAGAACTAAGAACAGTCCGGCTGCTCAGCTCAATATCGATTTTGCAGACGTGATGAAATGGTGCTTTGTTGACACAAGTCACACTATCTGACTGATGGCAAGGAGAGCCAATCAAAGACGAGGTAGCTGTAACCTTTTGAGGTGTGGAGCAGTTGTCAAAATCCACTTGGGTGCCGACATCCCTCAGCTGATGGAACCTGTCACTGATGTCAGTCATGGATGCAGAGTCCCTGACTGTCCTAGACTTTGCTGAATGAGTGGGAAAGGCAGTAAGTGGATTGAGAGAAAAAATCCCAACAATATCTTTGCCTCTGCCAATCTCTGGCTTTCTATTCTCTTCCTTGCCAGGGGAGTTATATGTAATATTGGTCTTGCCGGTGTCCTCTTGGGATAAGACCATTTGAGTCTGCGCGAGTGATTTAGTGCTGGCATCAAAGGTGAGACCACGACTAAGAATCTTATGTCCTGCTCTAGTGGATTTCACATCCCTTGAAACAGCAGTAAGTGCTTCCTGGGGTTCTGTTGTAGACCATCTCCCCATTGTCAAGCCAAAAGTGGTTTTGGTTTTGAGGCTAGAGGTGGCCATCCGTCCAGAACCTACAGACAGTAAACACATATTATTCAATTACTATTTTCCCTAGAACTGTATCCTAGAACTGTAACTTAAAACTTTTAATAATTCTGCATGTTTTTTTCAGATAACTAAATATAATTTATAAGGATGGAATTGAAGATAAGTGAATGGCAACAGAGCTCTAAAGACAGACTTTTCAAAGACAGCATGTAATCGTGTAACTTTTTCTGACATTAAAAAAAATAAAAAATTCAAACATTGCTGTACAATTACCTGGAAGAGATGGAAAACTTTGCTGGCTCTCCTTGGTTGGCCCAAGAGAATTGGGACTTTTGGCAGGAGCAGAACCTGGTTTGGTTTTGGCTGATTTCATTCTAGGAGAGAAATTCAGGGGTGGAGACAGATCCGCCAGAGCTGATGTTGAAATAAACAAACCTTTTTTGTGTGTAAAATAATTTTTGCCAACTTCAAGATCAGTACTCAGGTTTTCAGCGGAGTTTTTGGACTTACAGGCCTCAGCATTAAACCCTGGACTGGGCTTTTGAATGGCACTGGATTTGGAACTGGCTTTACTCTCCTTGAACTGAGATGGATTGCTAGTTCTAATCCCACTGGCTTTTCTTTGAGTCGATCCTTTAGGATTTGGATGAACTGTATGATTTGTCTTTGAGTCTAACTGCTGAGTTTTGGCAGTCAATGTTGTGGATTTACTGGCCATTGTTGATTTTTTCCTCAAGCTTATCAAGTCTGAGGCTTTTAATTGTTCTTGGTAAAGGTGTTTCTTGGCTTCTGACATTATCATGATTCCTTCCTTTCCTTTCCTTTTTTTGTCTGGAGTGTTCAACCAGGGTCTTCTCAGCCTTTGATGCACAGTTTGTAGATTCGTGAGAGTGTGTTTAGGAGACTGGGACTGCTGCTCAACCACTGTTGACTTAATTGAGGCTGGCAATATATTTCTTTTTAATGATAAATTATCTTAATTCCTGGTGGGACATGGAAGGGTTGTAAGGGACCTTGTTAACTTTTCATTTCCCAAGGAAACTGTGACACCTCTTTCTTGTGCTGTTTTTGCTCATCACTGACTGCTCTGATGTGTCAGTGGCCTGAAGGGGGGGAGGGGGGTCAATGGTGAAATCACTGTGAGGTTGATGTTTGGCTTTGCCCACCTTGGTAAGACAGGTTGTGTTTTGTTTACAGAGTCAGAAGGACCCTCTTGTGGGATAAGGTAGCTGGATTTGATGTCATTTGTGACATCTTGCAGGTTCCCTTGGCAACAGCATCAAGCTTCTAAATGTAACATTTCAGCTATTGGTGTTGAGCATCTGTGTGGACAAATGGATAAACAAATGATCAATAATTGATGAACAGTGTACAAAAGTCAGCGAGGATAAAAGTTATTTTAAATATCACAGAAAAGCATTAACTGCCATTAAGGAACAAATATCAAACCATTTAGATCAGAGGTCGGCAACTCAAAATGTTGAAAGAGCCGTATTGGACCAAAAAAACCAAAAACCAAATCTGTCTGGAGCCGCAAAAAATTAAAAGCCTTATATATGGCTTATAATAAAGGCAACACATGCTGTAAGTGTCTATATTAGCTGTATTAATCTACTTTCCAAATGATAAGTAGGCTACAAATACATAAAGAGCATTCATGATTAAATGTTTATGTTCCCTGCAATGCATCCTGGAGAGAATGACGCACCACGTGACTAGTCTGCTGTACGATGGTGCTTTAAGTTTAACTTCCATTATAATGAGATGTTGAAATTAAATATTTATTATACATATTTTTACAGCATTGTAAATCTTTAAGAATGTTTGTCATGTTTTTCCTCCTACAGAAATTTTATTAAAACAAAAAATATATTCACACTATGTTTTTCCATTTTCACATTTTTGAAAAAGCTCCAGGGAGCCACTAGGGCGGCACTAAAGAGCCGCATGCGGCTCTAGAGCCATGGGTTGCCGACCCCTGATTTAGATGTATAAAAATATCTGATGATGCAGCCATTTCCTCTCAAACACATCAATCATCTTGAGACTTGGTTCTGCCTGCTGTACACCTTCATAAAAATGACCAAAATATCTGAATCAAAGACCCGATAATCAAAACTAAACAGAAGCTAAAATATATAGTAGGACTAGTAAATTATTAAAAGCATCTGCCTGATGACCTCAAAGAGCTACAGTAATTTTAACTCCATACACTTATTGCTCATCTCAACATACCGGCTCTGCACTCACCTTCTGCCCTCTTCTTAACTCACATCTTTCCTGACATTGTGTCCATCTGTTTGTCTGTCCCAGTGCCTTCTGAGAAGTGAAGCTCCAGCATCTGCTTTGCTTCTTTTGTGAGCTCTAAGACTAGATGCAGTCATGAATAAATTAACTAGGGGGACAAGCGAACTATAACTGAGCAGAACCTGAAGTGGTTGGATGTTCTGCTAAACCACTGGGTGGAGAGGTGAAAGGCATTTTTATGACTACAAATAACAGTATTCAAGGTTTCAGTCTCTATTACTCTGTGCTGAGACCCTGGTATGTGCTATCCTTAACCCCTTTGGATGTATGAAAGGGTGATTTTTATTTATAGCTGTCAATCAGGTGTCACATTTCTTTCAATAGTCTGTAGTAGTAAGACAGTGAGCATGTTTGATTGATTAGCTTGACAATGCAGCTGAGCCAGATATGAGGCAGATTTGTTTAAAGGACACACCGTCTTATCTGTGCACTGTTGGTTGCATAGATACAGTAGTCAACTGTCACTGCCACCTGAGGGGTACTCCGTGTGTGTGTGTGTGTGTGTGTGTGTGTGTGTGTGTGTGTGTGTGTGTCTGAGATAGTGTAAATGTTGGGAAATCTAAATTTTAAAACCTGTGATAGTGGTTAAATGGAATAATTTTACTCTTGTATATGCACATACCTAAAGTACAATAATACAGTAGAGAGGGTGGGGGGGGGGGGGGGGGGGTTGTTTGTTTTTTTGTAGTCTTGACAAACTTTGAACTGAATTCAGATTTGATTAGATGCTATTGGAGCACATTTCTTCCTTCTAGCTTTATTTTGTTGTTGTCACTCATTGACACTATATTTTCCTAACCATTGTTATTCTTTGTACAATGAAGATTGAATTTAGCACTTAACACTTCTCAGAGTCAAAACGACATGTTTGCACATATTTATGTTTAATTATTGCACAAGCAAAAGTTTAACCTTAAAACAGAAATGCAAGATTTTCCCTCCAAAGAAGTATTTCTGGTTCTACACCATTTGTGTTTTACCTGAACACAATTTACCAACTGCAGAGTTCATACAGAGTTATTTTTTTAATGAGAAATCATCTTAATTTCTGGGTTAAAAAAAGTAATTACTAGTAATCTTAATGGAATAAAAAATGTGTTTCTGGAATCTTCTTAAGCAGAAAAATGATTTGAAAACCTTTGAAAGATTTTTGACCTCATTTGTTGTGCTATTAGCCAATAGGAGTGTGGTGCTGTGATGTGACCTGACATGAGCAGCTGACTCTTTATTGTCCATCAGTCTCTTTTCTACATGCAGCAGCAGTCAGAAGCATAGGATTTGGTTAATGAACATAAGACAAAGCAGTTGGCCTGACGAGCAGCAATCCCTGCTGTCTATATCCTGTTAGAAAAAACAAAACAATATTTATAGGACAGGTAATAATTGAAGGTCATCAGCTGATTTGGAAATTCTTCTGCTGAGAAGCAGCATGTGGGAGGAGAGCTTTGATACAGAGCAGTAAGTCACTTCTTTAGCTTTACCTGAGACATAAGTTAAAATGTTTAAAAATCTACCTCTTGTATGGAACTGAAATGTTTTGTAACAATCCACAAAAACTACTAAAAACTTGCTTTTATTAAAGATCATATCAAAAATCATTAAAAAGGAGTGTATTGTAACAGGAAGAGAATTAAGTATAGTAATATCAGGCAAGCAAGGTATGAAGGCAAAAAACAATGTCTCATTCATCATTTACAGTGTTCAGAGCAGGTAGCTTGGCTAACTAGCAAAGCAGCTAATCTTCAATGGTAGAGAGTTAGCAGATTGTATTTGATTCATATAATCACACGCTTTCCAATCACACGATTTCTACACTTGAACAGACAGCAAAACTACTAGCATTCTGTTGTTTTGCTTAATCTTGAAATTATAAAGTGTGTATTTCTGTGTGCCCACATGTTGTCCAGTGATGTTGGTGGAAAACTAGATTACTCGCCAGTTTCCTGGCGGGAGTACTTTGACCAGATGGAGGATGTAAATGTAGGGCTTGCTGACAGCACGGATATCTTTAGGATTTACAAAGCAGGAAGTGACGGTCCACTGCTGGTTCTGCTACATGGAGGAGGACACTCGGCCTTATCCTGGGCTGTCTTCACCGTCAGTATAAAAACTGAAAGAAATCAATAAATGAAGGTGATCAACTCATCTTCATATTTTCTGTTTCAGACAGCGATTTCCAGTCGGGTGACTTGCAGAGTACTGGCCATGGATCTCAGGGGTCATGGTGAGCGGACATGAACCAGGTTCATAATATTTCACAGAAATGTTTCTAAATGCAGTTGTAGATGACAACTGCATTCAAAGGACCAAAAGTGCGCAGAAAAGAACCACTGTTATAAAATCTAAATTTCTGTATGTTTGATGGTCATTGTGAAAAATATTGATTTGAAAGCAAAACCATTCAGGAACTTGGGCCTTTTTAGATGGAAAAATAATTATTTTGCACTACTGAGTCTCTCCAGAACTAAAAAAGAAAAAACCCTAAAGCTGTCAGAAAACCACAAAATCAAAATTGTTTAATGCTCCATTCCAATTTTACTGAACAGTGACCCGCATGCTCAACTGAATATCAATGAAGTTAATGGAAGTGAATGTGACAGCAGCTATTGAAGCTCACGTTGGTGACACAATAGGAGCAGCATTAGTTATTATGTTGTGAATAAGTGGGGGAACATATCATGATCAAGAACATGATCAGTAATAATTAATACACTCGGGGCACCATCCTGAAATCGGGGACTAAAACAGTCTAGTCAATCTCAAAGAACTTCACATCGAAATGTTATTGGACACTATCTTACACTTGTGAATTTAAGGGAAAGGATGGAATTCAAGCACTGACTATAGCAACCAGCAAATATCACAAATGAGCACAGACTTGTCTTTAATTTATTGAATAAAATTCAGCCTACATGTCCCAAAATGGTGGTGTATTAGGGTTACCAAATGCATATGTGATGTCCCAGTGTCTCTTACGTGGCCATTTTGCTGAGGAGGCTGGTCATCTTGGCAATCTGCCCTGTTCAGTACCACTGTGCATCTTCCTTTGTTAGCCGGCAGGATCGTGATGTCTATTTGGAGCCATGCCAGTGCTTTCCTTTCCTGAATGGTGAGGTTGGAAGGTGGTGCTTTCGCTCTGGTGAGCACAGCTGATATTTTTGGCATTAGTTGTTCTGCCTCTGTCGCCATCAGCTTGTTGTTCCTGATGGCAGATTCCATGGCCATTATGAGGTCTACTGCTGGGAATTCCTCCAACATTTAAATCTAAAACATCTTTTTTGGGTTGGGATAGCTCTCTCCTTGGCAAGTTGGGATAGCTCTCTCCTTGACAGGTTGGGATAGCTCTCTCCTTGACAGGTTGGGATAGCTCTCTCCTTGACACTTCTCGTGTATATTTGGTTGTGATATGTGGTCCTCTTTCCTTCTCCAGGTCAATTCCTATGCATGATTGGAATTGTTGTACTTGAACTTAAGTGTTAGGAACTTGTGTGTTTGTCTTTCTTTGCCCTCAAAGTGTTGACTTAACTGCTCTTTTTGTATGAATTTCATGACTTCTTCCAGGATTTTTACTAATTAAATGTGATAGACAGCTCTTACCTGTTGATTTTCACTTTGATGGTCTCAATGGTGAAATTAACTTGTCTCATCTGTTGTTGAGCAGCTGGTTCTGGGCTGTCTGGAGGATTCTTTCAGTGTTGTTGCCTTTCATGGTAGACTATGCGCAAGCTGTTAGGGGTTATGCTGTGTTATCTGCATCTCATGTTAAAGCGTAAGTGGTTCCTATAGTCCTCAGGTTTTCTGGAAGTTCTTTCATACTCTCACACCAGTCGAAGGGGCTTTGTTCCAAAGTGCGTTGCAATATGTCTGAAGATTCTCAGTCATCCAGGTCATGGTAATTCTGGTTGTTGAATCATGAAGACATTTCACCTCTCATCCAAGAGGCTTCATCAGGTTCCAGGGTTTTTGCTCCATGGTGTTGTGTCATATTTTTGAATTAAAACCAGCATCCATCTATGGTCATCTTTTCCCCCCTATTTAGGTGCCACTTTGGTCCGCCAATCTGATGATTTTTCAACTCAAACTATGTCGAGGTAACAGCACGCGACATAAAAATGTCTTTTCTTCCAATTATCCACAATGCAGCAAAGATTGTAATCAACTTTTCACTTATTTTAGTGATGTAGCCAATGTGATTCAAGCTTGCTATGGTGAGTCTCATCCCCCAATCATCTTGATTGGTCATGGTGTTGGTGGAGCAATTGCAGTGCATACAGCGAGCAACATGCTTCTGCCAACCACAGTGGGCTTGGTGGCCATAGATGTCGTCGAGGGTAAGAAGGCATCTTCCAAATAGAGAATTTTCATGTTGATGTGTACTTGGAGTTTCCTCCTCCTTGTGTAGGCAGTGCAATGGAGGCACTTCACAGTATACAGAACTTCCTGAAGGGACGACCCAAGTCCTTTAAGTCCATGGATCATGCCATCGAGTGGAGGTGAGATTCAACCACCAAGTTCACTTTTATTAGCAATTAGCTTGACATTCCTGTCACTTCTCTCCAAACAATGTTCCTGTTCATGCATACACCTGCAATCATACAATAAAATTTCAGTTTTACAATATCAAAATCATGTAAACTTATATTTGTCACCTTAGACTGAGCATCTGTTAAGGTGAATTCATCATAGCTAAACAGCACCACAAAATCCAATTGTTTTGATATGCGAGAATTGTACGAATGTTGATATTGTATTTCAAAACTTAGCTCAACTTGCATCTTTAAATATTGATCCTCTATTCACGGAAAAACTCAGCTGAAGCTAATAAGTAACAAACACTTCTTTCAGCGTCAAGAGCGGTCAGATCAGGAACCTGGAATCTGCCCGAGTTTCAGTGGTTGGTCAGATTAAAAGGTAAGGGTTAAACTGACTGAAGAAACCTGTTCAGCTGTTCAAACCAGAATGTAACCAAGTTATGAAAGAGGGGAGCAAATAACTACCTGCCATCAGCCATGACTGTAGTGAGCTGTACTTACCTCATTTTCTGTCTGTTAGATGTGAGATGAATCAGGGTGACACTCTGGAACAACCCAGCCCAGTGACCGACGTGGTCGTTGAGAGCAACGAAGACTTCTATGACCAGAGTTATGTCAATGAGACAGAAAAAACTGCTGCAGAGGTTTGCTCGATCACAGAACCAATGTTAAATTGTCTACAATCATTACACTGACATATTGGCTAAACAAAGGATTGATTCTCCTGCATCTGCCATTTGACTGACTCGTTCGTGACAGTGTGTCTATAAGTGGCGTATAGACTTATCCAAGTCAGAAAAGTACTGGGATGGCTGGTTTAGAGGAACCTCCAACCTCTTCCTGGCATGTAACCTGCCCAAACTCCTGCTATTGGCTGGTAAGTATTAAATTGATGTCCATTTTATACTATGAATCATCACCAGCTCGATTTTGTCCACATTTGCATCCAGGAATCGACCGACTGGACAGAGACCTGACCATTGGCCAGATGCAAGGTGAGTTGCTGGCTTGGCACATGAACAAGCTGAAATTTGATTCTTAGTAAAATGAACAGAAGTGAAGATTTCTGATTCATTATCAATTTAATGATGTGCAGCCATGTTGGTGTGCTCCAATACACCAAAAGGAAATGAAAGGCACTCCTGTCAGATAGCGTGTGGCATGTGTTTAGAGGAATCATTTTTTGTAATCATCCATCTCCAGTCATGGTTTCCCCACAAGCTAAAATAAATATGTAGGTGTATAATCCCAACACTGCACAGAGGACTCCATAGGTCCAGTTTGTACACTGAAGCTAAACACTCCAGAGTTTATTTTTAGTATAATCATGAAGTCCAGCCAATGTTGGTTCAAGCTCAATGATGTGAATAGATGCGCCATTGAATGAGCCTCACCTGGTAGGGAACCTCTTGTAGCACAGGTGAGCCCCGATCATAGGTCAGCAACTGTAGACAGACTGCACATTGAAAACACAAAGAAAAACTGCAAAGTCTTAACACCATTTATTCAGGAGACATAAAACAGGAAAAGCAGTGGGGCATTTCTGTATGGAGTGTACAGATATGTACTAATACACCACATGTATGTATGTACACAAATGATATTCTGGTATATGAACCAGTGGTACAAAGCAGTAACAAAAATAACACTTCCATAACCAACTGGAAACAGTATTAGAACAATGTAAAGGAATAAACCAATAATACCCTAGGAGATAGAATTCAGAGAAGTTAAAGATTGGCAAACTGCTTACAAATTATATAATTGATAACAAAGTCCTGGAGATGAAGTCAGAGAGATCATAAAAGAATGCCATAAGAATGTGAAGAATTTATCCTGGCGCAGATACATATAGTGACCGTGTGCCAAATAACTGTAGTTTCCATAAAATGGAACCGAATTTTGATCTTAAACACAGAATACATGCCAACAGGTTTTTTTCCTACTGCAATAAACACCAGTAATTTAAAACAATGGGAAACCCTGAAGGGTAGCATAAGAAATGCTGTAGGGACAAAGGGGAATATATTAAAAAAGGGATGAAAGAGTCTTGAAATTCATTGAACAAAGTCAAAAATAAAGGAGCTGTAGCTAACAAATGGCAGCTTACAGGAAAATGTAAGCATAAAGGACTTGGAAGGAAATCCCTAATGCATTTATGATTAAAAAAAAATCAGAGTAGTAATTGGGAAAAAGCAAAACAGGCTGCATGGGGCATGGTGCTATAATCAGATAAAAATCTGATAAAACAATGATCACACATTAGACATACATTAAGGTGTGAAAACACATCATATTTAGAAGGGCAATGACAAGAACAGCATTAATAATAAGGAAATGCATACTTGTCTGTCCACTTTTAGGTAAATTCATGATGCAGGTGCTGCCTCCCTGTGGTCATGCAGTGCAAGAAGACAAACCAGATAAAGTAAGAAAGCAGGTTATTACATTAGAGTGTATGTACTTTAATTCATTGAAAACAGACAAATACCAATTTAAGTGATCTGACTTATGTGAAATACAGAACTGAAATCAGCAATAGTGAGCCAATAGTGAACATGGCACAGCCAAGGCTTATGGAAAGATATCTCAGCCCTATTGATCCCAAGGGGTCTCTGAAAGTCTGATTCATCTGCCAACGTATGATGAATTGCTAAAAATTGCAACACAAATAAGCTTAATTTAAGAACATGCTTCATCCTCTGTTACCAGTAATATCTGAATGACATTTTAAGGAACCAGATATTTTACATTTGGTGCCAGTGTTTAGACATCTAAGAAAAACCTCACTGATGATGAAAATCAGCCATGTTTGAGCAGGTAGCTGAAGCAGTGGCTGCCTTCCTGTTGAGACACAAGTTTGCTGAATCCAGAAGAGAAAGCCAGAGGTAAACATTCCAGTTTAAGTGTGGTACGGGACAAATGAGTAGTGGAATTGTAAAAAAGCCAATTGAAATAAACACTGGTCTCTCTGCAGCTCCAACTCCAGTCACTGAGGCCTGCAGGTAAAATCCAAATTTCACTCACCTCATGTCTAATTCTAAAGGAACCCTTTAAATGGTGAAACACATTTTCAGATTGTAATGCATGCCACTTATAAACCCTTTTATCATTCAGACCCAGAAAATCCAGAATCAGAACCAGTTGAAGACCACACCTGACCTTTATGTCCAACCTTTGATCTCTGACCTGAAATGGAAGTCAGTTTTGACATAATACACATTCAAAAACGTACAGGTCTGCAATATAATGGCCATATATATAATGGAACATTTAAAAAAAAAAAAAGGGGGGGGGGATATTGAAATGTAATTTGAAAAAACTCTATAATTACACAATAAAGTCAAAAGGATTAGTAAAGATTAAATAAATAAAAAAAACCCCACAAAAAACACAGAAGGTTCACAGCTTTAAATTTATCTTTTTAGAATCAGGTATAAACCAAACTGAAAAACCTTAACCTGTCAGGCATTTGCTTTACCTGCAGTTCCATTCACATGTATTGGTAAATACCCATTTCCACCTGTGGAATGACAACCCGGCCACTGCTAGCTCAGTCTGAATGCTGGAACTGAACGGGATCTAGTGTTCAGCTTATGGCTGAATTCCACAAGTGGACTGCTGCATGCAACATTCCAGTGCAATCAGCAACATTCTGTTGGTGTGTTTACACAAAAGGAAGATTACAGGTTCAATTACAAAGTTTGAACCCTAACCCCAAAATTCATGTGATGTGGGACAGAAAGCTGTCAAACATCCATATTCATTTTAATTACCGAACATAAGATTTAATCAAACCAACGTTAAGAAAAAAAAAGGCTGAATGTTACATTTAGACAGCTGTTTCATTCACCTTTTCACTAGTTTTTTTTGATGATTAGATGTAGATAAAACTGATTTATCCATGTTCTAACACACAATAGGTGACCTTAACCATCCCATTACATTTATAAACTGCTAGTCATTAGCATCAGCCATGTCAATAGATCTGTGCCTTTGTTCAAAGTAAAACTTGATTATTGTCATGTTGCCTTGTGTCTTCAATCTAAAACAGGGATTAGTTTTACATCCCGTCACACCCAATTTTTGACACTCACCAAAACAACCATAATATAAAAATGCCATCTGTTATTCTGAAAATGATTAAAATCAAGAGAAACCTCAGAATTTCAACCTTACTACAAATTAACACAAAATTATTTTAATCCAGAGCAGAAAACTTAAAGGTTTGCAAAGTGATCGAGACTCAAACAGAAGGTAAACCCTGACAGGGAAAAATCAACGGAATAAATCCCTCGGTAAGTAATCCAAATGGTAATAACCCATGGAGTCGATAAATCCAAGAGCCTTATCGAGCAGTCAAAAAACAGGCAAAGCCAAAATTGGGCAGAAATCAAGGTCATTTTCCATAGTGCTCAGGCCAGTCAAAGACTGGAAGGGTCAGTTCCAGGAAGTCAATCCAAAAAGCAAGTTTGGCAGGGAATAGAGCATGACTCTTAGGCAGTCAAGCAGGGAGTGTTTTCAAGGTTGGGGTTTAAATCCTGAGGAAATCTGGTATTTATGATTGTGACTGATAATATGTAGACTGACGGAGTGTCCAGAAGTTTCCAGAGAGTACAACAGCAATGCTTCACATTAGATAAAACAAAGGACCAACAAAAAGATTCTGATGATGCTTTATGTAAAAAAACAACAACAACTAAGATCCTTTGGAAAACATTTCAGCCAGACCATTTTGGATTAAATCAAGAAGTTTATTGCAAGAAGTTAATGACAAAACAAGCCGAGCATTGAAGCAGGT
This sequence comes from Takifugu flavidus, assembly GCF_003711565.1. NCBI lineage: Eukaryota > Metazoa > Chordata > Actinopteri > Tetraodontiformes > Tetraodontidae > Takifugu > Takifugu flavidus. The sequence goes on from NC_079529.1 coordinate 11,644,965, forward strand.
TTGGCATCAGGCTCTGTCTCAATATAGTCAGTCTAAAAGTAGTCTGCCTGACCATTACAAAGAAAAAATTGCAGACCCACAAACCTGCAAGAACCCCCAAAGAAACTTAATTGACGAGCCTGATGCTTACCAACTATGAGAATGGTGGAGCCACCCACCATAAACTGAGCAAAGATTATATTAAACCTGAGAAGATAATTAAAAGCAGATCCTCCCCAGCATACCACCAGATTGCATTCTATGAAAGGGCAAGAGTGGCACCATGCATTTTGTTTTTGCTGAAATAAATATCGGTCATATGCGGCAGAAGGTCATTGGTCTCGGGACTTGAGAGAGGATGTGGGCACAAGATGAAGTTGTAACTGTCCTGATCTGGAAGGACTGAGCCACATACACCTCTGGAAATGGCCAAGCAGAGTTTGCAAAGGAATGAACTATAAATGCTCAAATGATTGAGGGATTATTAAAGTGTAAGCATTGTAAATAAAATAAAAAGTTAAATAGAAACATGATATAATTGATGGTAATAATTCAGTCTCAAAGATTTTATTCTGAAAAATAATTGTTGTTTTGAAGTAGAGGGCAGAAGTAATGGAACTAACTTAAGAGCATGTTTGCCATTTTTCTTCTTTTTCCCTGCAAGTTACAGCACAGTTCCAGAAATTAAATATTCAATTTAAAAGTAAAATTGTTCTGATTAAGATGCTCCTGCTAGTCAAAATACCAATTTTTGGTGGTTAAACTGAGACACACTAGATCTGTAGAACATTGAAGTTGGAATCGAATAAGATGCCTATGATAAAGAAATACACTGGAGAAATAAGCTAGTGGCAAAATTTCCAGTCTTCTATCCATTACAACAACACTTTGCAATAACAAATATTACCTACATGAAATTGTATTTGACTGGAGCAGCAGCTAGAGCTGTAGTTGGATTTACTGTGAACAGTAATTAGGATGCTCCAAAAGAGATGCTTCAAAACCACTTTGGAAGTAGTACATTGTAATTAGTTAATCACATTCCTGTAAATTAAGGTACAAATTAGAGAAAGACACATGTACTTACCATACCAGATACAGCTCAGAAGGACATCCCAACAACAATTCATTCTCCAAGCCAGCATCCATCCCTCTCACCTGGATTTGTTGGGATAGTGCTAGCCATAAACCACAAGATTTGGAAACTTATTTGTTATTGGCTCCTTGCAAAGAGAAAGTGAGGAAATTAGAAAAATGCTACATTTGCCTTTGTTGAAGACACTGGGATAGATTCTGCAGAGATAAGCAACATGTGACTTGTATAATCACAGGCATCATCAGTCAATCTGTGATCAAAGTGAACCGACACAGAAAGTAGTAGCAGTAATGTTAAAGGACATTGGCAGTACAGTAGAGAACACAGTACTTGTCCAGACAATCAAAGTAGGGATGAGGGACCAACAGAATAAAAAATTAAAAAATTGTGTGCTGTTTGCTAGGCAGCCAGAGGAGCTTCATTTCCCTGATGGACACCCCCTAAAGGGATCAATAAAGTACTCTTGATTTAGGAAGCTGTGGTTAAGGCATTAAGATTGCCAGTATTTAGATAGGAGGTTGTGATTGAAGCAGTAGAAACCCCTCAAGTTTGCAGTGATCTAATACAAATTCTTGGGTTAACAATTCAAGATACTTAAAAAAAGGAGCCAGCAGCTTGCCAACATTCCTCCAGTGGGAGATCTGACAAAATCCCCACAAAACTAACCTCAGGATGGGTATAGATTATAAAAAAAACAACAAAACAGACAAAAAACCCTGGTAGCCATGGAGAGCAGCTTTTACAAGGACCAATCTCCTCAACCAGTGTAAAAGACACCACCTGCCTCCACATTAGTCTGAATGAAGAATCTTAGATCTGAAAACAGCTGACAGCCTTTGGAGAGGAGGAGTCCCTGGGAATTGTCAACAAGCAAACAGAGACTAACTGAAGCCGAGGAACTTCTAAACGTTTAACAGACAACATTTAATGATGACAGCTATCAAGATGAATTACCATGGCTGCACGACAGACCAGCTCTTTCAGACAACTTCATGATTGCAAAGAAACAGTTTGAAGGCCTTGAGGCCAATACATGCAACTTTATCTTGAACAAGGCATCTGTTAGGATGGACTACCAAGCAAAAAGTGACAGAACAATTCAGAGACTGATGAACTACATATCACATCAAAAAAATCTTACAAGACGACAAGGTAACCACTAAACTGAGAGTGGTATTTGTTGCATCATCACACAAGGAGGTCTGTCCATTCCTGAATGACAGCTTACTACATGACCAAACCTCAAACCAAATCTGCATGATGTACTGTTCAAGTTCAGATCCCAAGAGATAGACTTTAATGCAGAGAAAAATCAAGGTCTTCTAAAGGATAACCTTAACAGAGAAGGATAAATGTTAGGTTCTTGTGATGGGCCACCAAGCAAAAAAGATGATAAACTGCGAATCATGTGACTGGGTACAGTAGTATTTGGAGTCTCACCTAGCTCATATCTTTTAGCTGCCACAATAAGGAAGTATATGAGACAGTACGTCAGGAGCAGTCTAAGGTGCAGGTACGATGAGTGTCTCTTTATGGTGATGACTAATACCAAATTAGACCATGTCAATGAGGCCTTTGCAGTTACTACAACAGCAAAGGAAGTTCTGTCGCATGCAAGGACAAATGTGCAAATGGGTGACAATCTCACCAAAATTCAGAGTGGACAGAAGGTAAAATGGAACATCTAAAAGACAGCCAAAACTGAGAACATGTTGAAGTTGCTGGGAATGGTATGGAGACCAGAGAAAGATGACAGTTTGTACTGACGGAGTTTTTAGATATATTAAAATGCAAAGAGAAATGTGCTACAGATGTGGTGCATCTGACTGAGCACTTGGTGCTCAACCACAGAAATCCTTTGGGGTTATGGATTCTTCAAAGGGAGTTTAAGAGTGAAGCTAACACGGGTGTGGTAGGATCCAATAGCATCACAGCAATCTGGACTATTAAAGAGCTTTATTGGTGACTTGTGGACAACAGCACAAATAATCACGGAAACCACGCCAGGTGGAAGGCAGAAAACACTGAACAGCCACAAGTCAAAAGCTCTTAGTCGGGGACGGAAGGTTGTCGAGTTTAGCAGGGCTGAGATGAAGAAGGAAAGTCCAAGGTGGGCAGGGTCAACACCAGTAAATGAGAATGAGGAAAGTGCTGAAATGTCAGGCATGATAAACATTGTCAATAACAATCTGGCAAAGCATGAATGAACGGCAGTGGCTTAAATACAGGCTGAAAAAGAGCAACGAGTGAGAATGGTCAAAGTAAATCAGGTGGGTGGGGAAGAAGGGCGTAGCAGAGCGAGTGGAATTTTCCACCTCAGCAAGAGCGCAGAAGAGCAGGCAGTGACAGGAGCAACCATTAAAAAGCACATGTTACAGCATTGCTTCCATGTATTATTTAAAATAGCCATAAAGATCCACATTGTACACTATAATGAGACAACAAACAACCACAACAGCAGACAGTGGTAAATGTAGTTTATTTTGTCTTTGCTTCCCCTGTTCCTAGGTGGGTGAGGCTGACCTAGTTTCACCTGAAGCATCTACTTCCTTACCTAAAGCTAATCTTGGCTGATTCATTCAGTAGCTTGAAAGAGTGGCTTCTTCCTCTTGATCACCATACAGTATAGCTGGTAAATCTCACTGTGGCAGCAGGTAGTTATTGGAAAAGTTAGATTTCACTGAAGTTTGCATTTTACCATAGTTCTATTCAGCCTCTGAACCCTGAGCACCACCTCTTATAGTCCAGTACCATCTACATTGTCCTGGAGGTTTTGGTGACTCCAGCAAGTGAAGTAATGAAACTGTACTTTCCCTGAAGCCCACAGATTTGGATGGTGTGAATGTTTGTGATTGTAAAGTAATAAATGTCTAAATCTTAGATGTTTGGTTTTGTTGCGACATGCTTGAAGACAATATTTTACAATATGTGTCATATTTTTCAATGTACTAACAGCATGAGAAAAAATATTTTACTTTATTTGCAAGATTTAAATGCATTGTTCTCACTCACAAAGGAGTTGGAAGTTTTCTTTAAACGCATTACAACATGATGCGATATCTCTCTGCTCCACTCTTCATGAATGCTATTGAGGCAGTGTCATGAGATTTGAAACAGGTTCAACCCTGTGTTCCATCTCTGGAATTTTGAATGTGATTGCATTGTGTAATTTCAGTTGTTCTTTCACCTGTCAAAGTGCCTGCCTTTAGGTTAATTCACTAAACAATAAACCCCTGGTATTAGTGCATTTGGTTGGGATTAGGATGATTTGATAATCTGTACTATTGAATATGAAGAAATTATTTGACCTTAACTTTGAAAATATCACAAAAATACGCTACTGCTGTTACTCGCAGCTTGTGGAGTTTAGCGAACGCAAACATGTTTGTAGCTGCTCTGTCATTGGCTATCGCCTAGCATCTTCCTGTAATCCCATTGGCTAGGAGGGACGTTAATATGTACAAATTTGTGTGTATCCCAGCGTCTTCTTCGGGATTTTATTGTGGGTGTTCGTATGTTTGTCCATTAGATGGCGGTGTTACCACAAGTGTTAACGTTCGTTGCTAGTAATGACGGCTAATGTAAGATTAGCCTGTAATAAAGTTCATTTTGTTCTTGGAGAAGCCTTGCACTGAATTCCTACATTTATTGTGCGGTAATCTAATTGAAACATGTATCTGTTACATGTTTTGATGCATTTTTATGATTTATAAAACAATTATGTCCGAATTTTTGGGGGCTTGGAACGGATTAGGGCATTTACATGGAAAACACATCTCTACTTACGTAATTTGATAAATGACAGTTGTGTTTGGCGAACATGTTTAAGCAGCTACGATCAATATGAAAACAAGTAAATTAAAAATATGGAGTAGTTAAGATTAAGATGCACTTTATTCATCCCTGTGGGGAAATTGAATATCCTGTTGAAATCTTACCCAATATGAGCAAGCAGAATTCTATTGCTCATTATAGAATGAACACACAATAAACACACGCAAGATTAATGCTTAGCAAAACAAACAGAACAGCCTTGCCAAACTTTTTGTAAAACTTGTGACTCTAAAATGAGTACCTAGACATGTAGATCTTGCAAGAAATTGAAATTGTCCCAGTGTGCATTGAAAACTACATTGACAACAAATAGAACTGAAACTATAAATAGGAGTTTCTTGTGGTTCATTTCTAAAAATACATTAAAAAAACCCAGATGGTAGCCACAATAAGGAGATATTTATGTTACTGCTAGCCTCTTGATTTTGTTGGCCTTCGTTCATTCACTTTTGATTCCACGATTGAAAACCTTGACCACCAAGACCCAAGATGATGGATCAATTCAGATTTTTATTGATGTTAGATGAAGGTGAAGACAAATTATATAACAGAAACTCTAAACTTCTGGCCCTCATCATAAAGCTGTAAATGGTGAAGCAGGAAAAATGCCCCTCGCTGATACCAGTCCATCTAAAATGAAACAGACTGAAAAACATTCTAAATAATGTACATGAAGTGCTCCAGTGCTTATAGTACTGAAATAAAGATGAAGGTGAAGAAGATGCTTAATTTTACCAAAACACTGGATTACAAAGTGGAGGAGTCTGGAGAGACAGCCCTCATGAAACAAGCTCCCCATCCTCTTTATCTTGTAATAATACCCTGTGTCCTACCTCTTGGCCTCACTCTTTAGCACGATAATTTCTTCCACTCCTTACGAGCATGTTCATGAGCCTTTTGTTGTATGTTCACATGTGGAATCCTCCTTAGATTTATATCCTGCCAAGTTATTAAATGTCCATGGATTATGACTGCAGTTTGAACAAGATTAAAGTTTAATTTTATCATCATTGAGACAACATGCCAGAAATGATACAGTGCAGACTGAAACTGAATTGCAGGAATGAAAAAAACAAACATCTTGGAACCAGAGTGTAATGAAAACTATCAGGAAAAAAAGCATCTGTAATCTGCGATTTAATACATGACCAAAGTTCTGATTGTATTCTTACATTCCTCCTAACTACGCCAGTTCCTACTCTTTGTCTGATTCTTCACATCATTAATATTTGTGTTATGTACTCACTCTTGGTGGGTACTAACTAATAAAAACAAGGAGAAGTAGTCTGATTGATAGATTTGTTCATCATACATATATAAATCGTAATGTCATTAAAATAAAAGCGAGCGAGCTAAATCTGAAATGAAAAAGACACTTATTCATATACAGCTGAAATATACAGCTTTATTGAAAATATCAATAAAGTTCAGGGCCTGTTCTTGTGCAGCCATGAGTAGTGCCTCTGTGCTGTCTTTCAGTCTGGCCTTTTCCATGATTCTGGCTACTGGAACAAGGCATTTATTGAACAGAGCAGAGAACCTCATACTGATTGAGGGCTACGACAGGAGTAACCCCAGTAAGAGAGAGCACATGCAGAGGATAGAGGAGAACTGGTTGCTTCAAAACCTCACATCCTCACTGACAAAGAAGCATCTCTTAGCTCAGTGTTCAAATATCCATAATAAGAAATTGCGATCACAGCTAGAGATTGATGAGGCACAGTGTTGTACCTGATCCAAGGTACAAAGATGCCACGACAAGGGGGTGCCAGGATGCCCGGTCAGCTTGGGGGTGATTCCATCCCCAGATACTGGAGTACCTAAAGCTGTATAACATCAGCAGGACACTAAAAGAGTTCATCCAGAACTCTGTTAAGCTGTGGAACACGACTCTGGAGGCCAACTCAAAGCCAAGTGTGCAGCTGAGCATCAGATGCGGCATATATCAAGGAGATGCCCTGTCTCCCCTGCTGTTCTGCATAGGCCTAAAACCCCTCAGCCAGATCATCACAGAGAGTGGCGTTGGATACCAGTTCTGAAGAGGAACAACCATCAGCCACCTCCTCTACATGGATGACATCAAACTGTATGCCAAGAACGAGCGTGACATCGACTCCCTGATTCACCTCACTAGGATCTACAGCAAAGACATCGGAATGTCATTCGGGCTAGACAAATGTGGGTGGATGATATCTAGAAGGGGAAAGGTGATCACAACTAATGGGGTTGAACTACCTGAAGGGAACATCACACATGTGCAGGACAGTTACAAATACCTGGTGATCCTGCAGACAAATGGTAACCACGAGGAGGCAACTAGGAAGTCAGCCAGAGCCAAATCAATCAATCAATCAATCAATCTTTATTTATATAGCGTATTTTACAATCAAAATTGTTTCTAGGCGCTTTCCAGAATCCCAGGGCCTGACCCCAAACAAGCAACAGTGGCAAGTAAAACTCCCCTTTAACAGGAAGAAACCTTGAGCAGGACCAGGCTCATGTAGGGGGACCCTCCTGCTGATGGGGGGCTGGGTAGAGAGAGAGTAGAGTATAGTAGAGTAGAGTAGACGAGAGCAGAGCAGAGCAGAGCAGAGGTAGAGGAGAGAATAGGCACACATAATCCAGAGTACATACAGAAATACATTGTATTTAGTAAAGTAGGCTGCCGGTAGGGTCAGGTTGAGTGGGCCAGCAGGGTCAGAGGTCAGTATGCAGCTCTGAAGGCGGCGATACCTGTAGATGAATACAGAAGGGGGGGTGCAGAAAAACAACACAAGAAATAACATCACTAGTCTATGTGATGAGGAGGAGAGGAGAGGAGAGGAGAGGAGAGAGAGGAGAGGAGAGGAGAGAGAGGAGAGGAGAGGAGACCATTTCCCAGTGGGGTAACAGAGGCCTGTCAGGTGATCATGTTTCTGGACCCTGGCAGCCTTGGCCTATAGCAGCATAACTAAGATGTTAACATAATGATTAGACGACCCCCTAAGTATGATAATTTGTCTGTCTATGGTAGTAACTGGAACTACAGACAACTACAGACAACTTAGTGACAATAAGCTTTTTCAAAGAGGAAGGTTTTAAGCCTAATCTTGAAAGTAGAGATGGAGTCAGCCTACCGTACCAGTACAGTGAGCTGGTTCCATAGCAGGGGGGCCTGGTAGCTAAATGCTTGGCCCCCCATTCTACCCCTACAAATACCTACAGAGGTTAAGGCAGGTCCTGAAAAGCCAGCTGAATGGTAAGAATAAGATCCAGGCCATTAACACTTGTGAGAAGGATTATTGTTATTGTTGTTATTAGTATTATCTTTAAATGCTAATGTATGTAGACTTTGAGTGTTTGAGGAATGTTGATAGGAAAGGAAGAACATGAGAGTGTCGTAAAAGTGCTGAAGCTGCTTACTATCAAGCTCAGCACTCAGACGTATCCTGTTGGTCAGGATTAGAGAAGTTTGTAAAGATGTCAGAAGACAATGAATTATGAGATCCTGTTTAGACACCCATTCTGTTTGCACCAATAAAAGAGGTGAGCGAGCAGCAGACGGACGGAGTTGACAGAGGAAGCTTGAACTGCTGCTCGGCTCCCCCTTTGCAAAGGACTCCAGTTGTTTGCGTGGTTACTCTGAGTCTAGTGAACGAACAGCGCGGGTGATCAAAACTTCATCCTCACAAAATTTGGTCCTTCGAGCCGGATCCCAAGACCTGGAGAGGAGCGCCGTGGGACGACCGAACGCCGAAGTCTGCGCAGCCGGAGTCAAAAAGACGTCCGAATCGAAAGACCTTTCATCACGAGTTGACGGAAGGCCGGTCTTCGTCCCTCCCAGGCGACCATCTCCAGTGACGGGAAGAAGGCACCAAAACAACTCAGAGAGAAACCATAGAGGCAACGGAGTGAGTATAAGACACGAAAAGCGCTACACGGAATATACCGCGGTATTACCTGCCTGGCCATCAGGAGAGAAGCAGAGGCAAGATACACCCGCCTCCTCGGAGGTAGAAGCTTGGTGTATACTCTCCTGATTAAAAAAGAGGGGTTATAAGGCCACGGCGGAGGGACTGAACTAGATATCCTGTAGGGATTGAGGGTTGTTCAGTCGGGAGATCAGGCGTCTCCATTCAAATACATAAAAACTGATAAATAAAGTGCAAACATGGGCAACCAACATTCCACAAAGGTGCTGAATTCGAAATCCCAGCATCATGTAAACACATGAAGACAAATATCCAGGTTCATGCTCATATGTTCAGCTGTGGATGACTAAGTTCAATTGGGATGGTAACTTAGACAGGCCAGGCAATATTATAAAATTAAAAGAAGATTTAATAGAATATGGAAGAAGCATCCAAAGTAAATGTGGGGTTGACACAATGTCACCTCTGGCTCACTGAATCAAAATATAGAAAGAAAAACAAAATCAAGAAAAAGAGAACGAAAAGAGAGAAGAAGAGAAAAATGAGAACTTCTTATACCCATCGCTGAGTGCGTACGTGAGGGCGGAGGACAACGAAACAGGATGCAGGAGTCAATTGATAAATGTGCCTCCCCCGTATGTTCCTCCACCTCCTGTTCCACTAGCTCCCCCTCAGGCGGTCCCATTGGACCCGCCCGGAGCTATAGCCCCCCTTGCTTCAAACACTAATCCTTTTTTGGGCCCCTCTCTATCGGGAGCCAGTACAGAAATTACCACATGCAGGACAACACTGTGCAGATGTACCCATTGATCCAGGTTGCAAATCCACAAGCCGGTGTGCAGGGTCAAGATCCTACTATCTTGGTGTATAGAACCTGGACTCCAGAAGACTGTAAAAAAGCTTGTGATGACATAACCTTGCCCCAAATGGACGTAGAGTTGTGCATCCAAGACATAAGACAGTTACTAAGAAGTTATCATACTAACGGTACTGAAACCCAGCAAGTCCTCATGTGCGTTAATGGCAAGAAATGGGGCACTGTTAGAGGAGATTGGGTCCCAGTGGATCCAGCCACTCAACAACCATGGCAGCCTGACAGCCAAGAACTAAATGACAGACTTGACAGACTGTACGAGCGCATGCGAACTACTTTTACCAGACGAGCTGACTACAGCGCCATTACGGCCACAAGACAAAAGACTGACGAAAGTTTTGAAGACTATAGCATGAGAATGAAAGATGTGTTCCGGAAAAATAGTGGAATTCCGTATGCGGAAGATCCAGAAGGTCCCTACCAACAGCAGTTAAAGCAAGCTATACATGGGGGATCAAAATCAGAGATAAAAACCTGGGTAGAGAGACAATTAGTTGATTTCGGAATTTGTAACCTAGGCCGCTATGAACAACATGCTATGCATGCTGAAAGACAATGCCAAAAAGTAAGAATCAGTTAACAGGCATTTTTTCAATGCCAACCCTCTCCCAAGCCGAGGCCGAGGACGTGGGCGAGGCCGAGGCGGAAGGGGAGGAGGAGGCAATTCCCGTGAAAATGATCAGTGTCATTATTGTAAAAATTATGGACACTGGGAACGTGATTGCAGAAAGAAACAACGTGACCAGAGATATAATAGAGGACAGCAGCAAGGTTCTAATCCACCTCAGCAATGACTAGAACTGGAAAAAGATGTCACAAAAATTAAACAAATCAGGGCACAAAATTTGATCAATTTGAAAAAGATGACCTAGAAGATGTTTTAGATTTAGAAACCATCTTCCTGTTTGCTGAAGGCAAACCAGAAATACAACTGACCGTGTTAGGTAATTCTTTAACATTTTAGTAGACACGGGTGCAGGTAAATCAGTAATTAGAGATCCATAGCTCTAAAGCCAACTTCTACACAGATTTTTGTGAGATCAGCAAATGGTCTCGTAACTAAAGAAAGAATGTCAGTTCCTGTAGATGTTTGTGACCCTGTAAGTGGAATCACACTTAAAGCCCCTTTCGTGATCTCCACCACATGTCCCGTAAATCTGTTAGGAAGAGATCTTATCTCTCAGCTTCAGTTGATGATTCGGACCACAGCCGAAGGGATGTGGTCTGTAGATAGAATGGTTGATTTGTGGGTAAGGGAAGGAGGGACGTGCAGTAAATACTGGTCACTCAACATTCCTGAAAAACAGCCCCCTCCATTCTCTGACCCAATCACTATGTTATATGGTAAAGCTCTGTCATACTTACAGCCTGAAGCCCAGCTCCACAATCAAACTGACCTGCATGTAACCATGCACGTGGAGCGCATTGGTGAGATCTGTAAATCAGACTCACACGGCACATCAAGCTATGCAGAGAAGTTTGCTAAACTCAAAGATCCACAAATGATTGTAATTATGCATCTATATGTGTGTGGTCAGACAGCTGTCTGCACGGCAGGAAGCCTTTCCGCCGAAGCAGCAGCGCTATTTAAAGTGTCAGGTTCTGTACCACATGTTTCTATTGCTAAACCGCTTAAGAAAAGATGGCAAGACTTGGGATGTGACGTAAAACACTGGAGCAGCCTGCCCTATAGGCCTAAGGGTGAGGTTGATTTTAATGATCAGTTCCAGGTGTGGCGTATTCCCCTTAAAAGGTTGCTGACACATCCAGCAACGCACCTTACAGATCAGAGTTCATGAGAAGAAGACATCTTCCTCACGCAGGAGGAAGAGGAGAAGCTGAAAGAGCTTCCCCCTGAATTATGGTTGGAAGGACCTGCAGATGTAGGTCTTATAAAAGGATCAGAACTGTAAAAATAATTCCTAAATCAGATTATAGACCATTTCAGAGGCAATATCCCCTTAAGACTGATGCACAGGAGGGTATTGTTCCGATATTTAACTCACTGCTTAAAGCAGGAGTCATCAGAGAGTGTCCTGAGTCTCCTGTAAATACACCCCTATTTCCAGTAAGGAAGTCACCACCATCTACCGGCTGGCGGATGGTGCAGGACCTGCAAGCTGTGAACGCTGCAGTGGTCCCTAGGTCTCCTTTAGTCGCAGATCCATACCTCTGCTGAATGACTTAAACCCTGAACATCAGTGGTACACGGTGATAGATGTATCCAATGCATTTTTCTCTGTACCAGTACATCCAGACAGCCAGTTTTGGTTTGCATTTACGTTTCAAGGGCGGAGGTATACCTGGACAAGGTTACCTCAGGGCTACTGTGAGAGTCCCACAATCTTTTCTCAGGTAATGATGTCATCATTAGCTAAGTTTAAACCTCCGTGTGGAAGTCAAATCCTCGTCTACGTGGATGACATCCTCATGGCGTCAAAACAGAGGCAGATTGTTGGTCAGACACGCTAGCATTGCTGCTACACTGGCTAGCCGCTCAAGGCCATAAATTAAGCAAAAGCAAACTGCAACTGGTGAAGCAGGAAGTGGTTTATCTGGGTCATGTTTTGACACATAATGGAAGAGCTATTCTTGAGTCGAGGAAAACAGCAGTACTTGATGCTCCAAAACCAAAAACAAAGAAGCAGATGATGTCATTCTTAGGACTAGTGAATTTTTGCAGATCATGGATCTTAGATTATGCGAAAATAACTGCCCCTTTACAAGCATTGATGTATGATAATCCCTTAGCAATGACTGATGTGTTAACATGGACCCCTGATGAACTGAAGAAGCATTTGTGTACATTAAACAGGCCCTTGTAAGTGCTGGAGTGTTAAAGCTGCCAGACTATCAGAAGCCTTTTGAGCAGGTCGTGGATTGCAAGGGTGACTTTATGACTTCAGTTTTATTGCAGAAGCACGGAGATAAGAGGCAGCCAGTGGCCTACTACTCCCACAAGCTAGATTCCGTAGCTTGTGCACTCCCGCCATGCGTTAAAGCAGTGGTGGCAGCATCTGAGGCAGTAAAAGCCTCCGCAGGAGTGGTGCTATATCATGAGCTAACTTTGCTAGTTCCACATGCAGTGTCAATACTGCTGCTACAAAGTAAGATAGCATTCCTGTCGCCCGCACGTCATCTTTCCTGCATGGCAGTGTTGCTGTCTCAGCCGAATCTGACGATTCGACGCTGTACGACCTTAAACCCAGCGACGCTGCTACCCACCGCAGAAGAGGGACACCAGCACAACTGCCTGGATGAGGTCTCCATTACGGTCCTGCCGCGACCAGATCTTAGTGATGTCGCGTTGACTACAGGACGACACTCTTTGTGGATGGATCATCGAGAAAGGATGACTGTGGACGCACTAGAACTGCCTATGCAGTAGTCACAGCAACCGAGGTGGTGGAGGCGAAATCACTTCCTCCTCCTATTCTGCTCAAGCTGCAGAACTCGTCGCACTCACACGTGCCTGTGAACTAAGCAAAGGACAAGATGTTACCATTTACACAGATAGTCAATATGCATTTTCCACGTTGTTTGTGTTTGCTCAACAATGGAATTTGAGAGGGATGAAACGTCGACGGGCAAACCGGTCATGCATGCAGAACTGTTAAAAAGTTATTGGCAGCAGTACAGCAGCCACGTAAAATAGCTGTATGTAAATGCACTGCACATACTAACAACACAGACGCAGTCTCACAAGGAAATGCCTTTGCTGACAGAGCCGCAAAGGCTGCAGCAAATAACAACACACTTCTTGATAATGGTGAGGAAGAATCATTTAGCCTAGAACCTGCAGATAATAATATTCTAAAAGAAATGCAACAAAGTGCTCCAGAAAAGGAAAAGGCCACGTGGAAGAAGCGAGGAGCCAAACTGGATGATAAAGGACTATTAACCATAGGAAACAAGCCAATCCTTCCCCGGAATATGCATAAATGGGCAGCATTAGTGAGCCATGGGCCATGCCATGTCTCAACAGGAGGGATGGTACAGATGGTTAATGAACATTATTACACTATAGGATTTCATACCTACTTAAAAATTTTTGTTCACAATGTGTTATTTGTGTAAAACACAGCCCACAGGGAGCCCTTAAGGCCCCTGCAGGCACTACACCATTGCCAAATCATCCATTTCACACAGTTTTTCTAGATTTTATTCAGCTAACACCATGTGAAGGTAAACAATATTGTCTAGTAGTGTTAGATGGATTTACTAGGTGGGTGGAAATTTTCCCCACGGCAAAAGCAGATGCAGACTGACAGTGGCAAAAGTCCTATGTAGAGAAATCATTCCCAGGTTTGGCATCCCGAAGGTCATCTGGAGCGACAATGGAAGCCATTTTGTAAATGAGGCAGTGAAAACTGTAGGAGTAACTTGGACATTGATTTGAAGAATCACTGCGCATACCACCACCCAGAGTGCAGGGTTGGTTGAAAGAGTCAATGGTACTATTAAGAACAGACTGAAGAAATGTATGGACGAGACAGGAAAGAACTGGATGTTTTGTCTCGACCTGGTGAAATTATGGATGCACATAACACCACACAAGAAAACAGGCATCACACCCTTTGAAGCATTATATGGGCGGCCTTATTGCCTACCATACTTTGCAACAACAAATGAGTTAGAACATGTTGAGGAAACAATAGCAGATTATCTGAAAAAAGTGTTACTCAACCGATGTGTGAATACAGTAAATGTTCTGCCTAGTCCTGTGTCTTCCACAGATTCCACCCCCCAGGAACCCATTCAACCGGGCGACTACGTGTGGGTGAAGAAGTTTGTGCGGAAGAGGTGGAACACGCCTAGATGGGAAGGTCCTTATCAAGTACAGCTGACCACAAAGACTGCAGTTCGAGTGGACGGGAAACTGTCGTGGATACACCTTTCCCATTGTAAGAGACAGAAAATTCTTCCAGGTGAAGGCAAGGGAGCAGTGGCGGACTGTCCGTAAACGGCTGACGGCCTGTATAGGTCCAGCAACGGCTGAACCCCGTCGGAACCTGTGAAGAAGCTCTAAAAGGAAATGAAGTTGTTCTTCCTAATTGTGGTGAGTGCTGTGACGGCAGGACTCGTGAGTTTTGGCCTTTGGAACTTCCGACAGGAGGGAGGTAATCAGGGACAGAAAGAGGCTAGTACCTCTTGTTCGGGGTTGCATTGGCCGGCTCGTGGGATCAGTTGTTACTAGTACTTTGCTGCAGGTGGAAGAACAATCTCTACTGGACGACGATGAAGAGGAATCGGAAGAAGAATGGATCAATGTAATACAAGATGTAAAAGAAATGTTCAAGATGTCTTAAGCTGTACACATGTTGAATTCTGAGTGTAAGAAATGTGTTTCTAGGAAAATGACGTAATGCATTGAAATTTCATGAAAATGTAAAGATGTAATACTGATGATGAAAATCTAGACGCATTTAACGATAAACAGGAGGGAAATGTGAGAAGGATTATTGTTATTGTTGTTATTAGTATTATCTTTAAATGCTAATGTATGTAGACTTTGAGTGTTTGAGGAATGTTGATAGGAAAGGAAGAACATGAGAGTGTCGTAAAAGTGCTGAAGCTGCTTACTATCAAGCTCAGCACTCAGACGTATCCTGTTGGTCAGGATTAGAGAAGTTTGTAAAGATGTCAGAAGACAATGAATTATGAGATCCTGTTTAGACACCCATTCTGTTTGCACCAATAAAAGAGGTGAGCGAGCAGCAGACGGACGGAGTTGACAGAGGAAGCTTGAACTGCTGCTCGGCTCCCCCTTTGCAAAGGACTCCAGTTGTTTGCGTGGTTACTCTGAGTCTAGTGAACGAACAGCGCGGGTGATCAAAACTTCATCCTCACACACTTATACCCTGCCGGTAATGAGATACCCTGCTGGCAGAATACCCTGGCCACTGGAAGAGATACAAGCCACTGACATCAAGACAAGGAATTTCCTCACCATGCAGGGAGGGTTTCACCCTAAGTCCAGTGTCCTAAGGCTGTACACAAAGCAAAAGGAATGGGGCCGAGGACTAGTAAGTGTCCGAACTACTGTGCAGGAGGAAACAACAAGCCTCCAAGAATACATCAAGAAAATAACCCCCACTGACTGACTGCTGAGTGAATGTCTCAGGCAATGGGCACTATGGGCAGTAACCCCAAGCTGAGTAGATGGCTTCAACAGATACCAGGAACCACATCAGAGATCTCTGTCCAGAAGTTCACAGTCCTAGGAACAGCTAAGATCCTGCGTAGAACCCTCAGACCCCCAGGCCTCTGGTAGAGGACCTGAGTCTGAAGGAAGGTCCGCCCAGGAGGGCAAGGAAGAGTATTTTTTTTGTGTGTGTGTGTGTATATAACAAGCACATATCTTCCCTATCCCTATATCCCCTTTATGGCACAAAATTGTAGGAATTGTTAGGATGGTATGTTCATATCATTGTTAATTATTGTAATAGCTCTTTTTCTGCCTGAAACATAATGGATATAGTCGACTCAGTTACAGAGAATATGGATTGATTTATCTTTTATAACATGTTTTGCATTGTCTTAAGTGCTTTCAATATTTACCTCTGCCATCTGTACTGGACATAAACTTTGGCCACTTTAAAACTGGAAACATTTAACTTAAAAATATAATCTGGTGGTTGATCATGAGAAAAAAGGGTTTCTAAAAGTGTATCCTTGTAAAGATGAATGGCTACACTTTAGAGCTGATGAGAAAGAGCTGTATAGTGCTCTGTGATCCATTACTGTTTGTATCCCTGTGCTTTTTGATGACAGTAATTTGTCTCCTGGCAACAAACTTATTTTACAACAGAAGTCATCTTTCAGATGCAGTTTTTGTCACCGGATGTTGAAATAAATAATATAAAAGTCATAAAAATTTAATCCTGGTTCCCCTGTGATAACAAGAAAAAACACTTTGTGCATGGATGCAAATTCACAACTTATTTATGGGGAGATGCTACATGACCCTGAAGACAGCATGCTTTCACCATGTAGAAAAACACATTTATACCTCATAGCTGACACCCAGCAGGAGGTCATCCCTTCCACAGCAGCTGCAGCACCTTAACTCAGCTGCCATCATTGATTACTCGAACACCAAATATCTTCATTAACTCAGTGAGGTTTTAGATGAAATTATCACAGCTTCAGAGCAGCTCTGTCCTATTTTACCCTTCTGCCACACATTACAAAGACAAAGGACTATACAGAATATTTGTTAAAGATTGTGGTATTTATGTGACTTTTAGAATTGAATGAAAACATGTTCTCTTAGTTGAGGAGCTAACCTTTTGTCAGTGGATATTCTCCAAGATCACTGCTTACCGTATTTTCACAACCATAAGGCGCGCCGTATTATAGGGCGCACCTTCAATTAACAGCCTATTTTAGAAATATTTTCATACACAGGGCGCACCGTGTTATAAGGCGCATAGCATAGAAACTGCGTAGTGCCTGTGGTTTCATGACGCGTTCACTAGATCGAGCTGCGCTAAAAGGAATGTCAATAAAACAGCCAGATAAGTCAGTCAAACTTTATTAATAGAATACAAACCGTCGTTCTCACAACTCTATTCACTCCCAAAACGAATAAACAGCTGTTTTATTATTTTTCCCAAGTGACGTAGTGTTTTCGCGTAACACAGTTCGTTTAATAACAGCGAGTTATAACAGGCAGTGCAACATTTTTATCACAAGTGGATAGTGGAGTTTAATAAATCTTCGATTTAGTGCAACATTTTTATCACGTAGTACCGTTGCGGTAAATCAAACGTTAGTGCAAACACAATATACGGTAACTCGAACTCTCGAAGTAGTGCAAAGCGATAGCAATAGCAATATAACAACGTTGTTCAAACGGTAATTTCCATATTCACAGTATGACCAGCCTTGTTAAGTTGTAAACACACAAAAGAAACACGTAAAGATCACTTTATCAGTTCATTCCTCATCCAGGAATCCCTCGAATTCTTCTTCTTCGGTGTCTGAATTGAACAGTTGTGCGAATACGGCGTCCAACATGGCCGGCTCCGTCTCGTCAAAGTCGTCATCAGGGTCGGTGTCGCTGGTGTTGTCTGGCATTTCAGTGACAATCCCTGCCTTCCTGAAAGCTCGGACCACGGTCGATGCCCAGGCATTTACGATCCACTGGCAGATAGTGACATATGACGCTCGGCGCCGTCTCCCCGTCTTGGTGAACGTGTGTTCACCGTTCGTCATCCACCGCTCCCACGCAGTTCGCAGTCTAGCTTCGAATGCCCCGTTGACACCAATATCTAGCGGCTGAATTGGGGACTGAATTTACTGCTGTTACCTCGGCCACGCCTACTGACTACGGTAGCCGCGATTAACCAATATTACCGTAATCCATACAAAAGGCGCTCCGTTATGTGACTTTTAGAATTGAATGAAAACATGTTCTCTTAGTTGAGGAGCTAACCTTTTGTCAGTGGATATTCTCCAAGATCACTGCTTAGTTTATTCCCGACAATGGGAGGGAAGGGAAATTTTATTCATGAGGGGAAGTTCCCGTTACATAGTGAGCTACACATTACAGAGCTATTCATACAGCATAAATTCCTAAAAATATACCTGGAGATGTCATTGATCATAAATAGCTCTATCAAAATACATGAAATAAAACACTACTGCATTGCACAATTTACTAGTTCACATTTCTGCATTCAGCAACCAAATAAGGAATTTTCAAAATAAAAACACTGCCATCGACGCCACAATTATTTTTTTTTGTATGTGTTATAGTTGCCAGTATCCAAACAGAGCCACACACACACACACACACAGAGACATACACAAACGAGAGACTACACTGGATAAATAAATTTAATAAATAATGAAAATGAAGATTAGATAAACATTTTTCAGTATTAAGATTTCAGTATTTCATTTCAACATCTACAGACCACGACTACAACTACTACACCACAGAAATTCTGGTATGAGTGGACAAGAGCAGATCATTGCCATGATTAATAAAAAGCTTTGACATATCCCTACACAAAGTGTGTTTAAACATTCCCCAATCGGTGGGATTTCCCACGCATGATGTACTTTACGTAGTGCTTCTATTGAAGATTGTGTTGCTACACATTTTATATGTTTGACTGAAAAAAATGAGGCAAAAGTCTCCTTCACAGACCACTACCTGCTGACAGGATGTCCAGTGATAAAATCAGAACATGATAGGCAGGTGCATCAACATCATTCAGTAATTTAGCAGGATAATGTGGGACAGTTTTCATGTTGCAGGTGGGACGACGCAGTTCAGATGAAATGCCGCGGCAAATCGAGGCCATTCCATAGTTATTCAAGCTTTATTAGTTATTCTTCAGCTTTCTGGCAAAGCCTGTTATCTTCTCTCAAACAAATGTTTTTACAGTTTACATTTAAAAAAAAAAAAATTCCAACAGAATTGCAAATGGTTTGTAGTCCAATGCCCTTTCCTTCGGTAACTCTGAAGGTTGTCTTGCCTTGGTAATCCCCAAAATCTAAGAGCAGAACAGTCGATGTGGACAAGATACCTTTGATCCATTTGGGTTTGGTTTGCCCAGTACATACTGACGCACTGGGCATTGAGCAGTGAATTGTCAGGGACCAGACGAGAACCCAAGAGCGACACCAGAGTTCGGTTGAACACCGCTTTATTGTCAGGAACAAAAGGCAGTCGGGTTTACCGGGGAGCAGGCAGGATAGAATCGTCGGGGACAGGCAGGGTCAAGACCAAGCAGACAGGCAGGTAGGAAAACGCTGGAGAGTCATGTGAACCACAAAGGACAATCAGTCAGGGAGGCAACGTAGAGCAGGGAACTAAAAGGGGCTCATGGCCACAGGTGCGTGGGGTGAAAGGGGACTCAAGGGCGGGGTCGCCCGCAGCTGTGACAGTGAACAGAACCTTTTCATCAGAGTTCTCTGAATCATCTTCCTCTGCTTCTTTCACAAACACTCTTGATCTTCATCAGACTTCTTAATATCTAATATCTTATTCCTCTACGGAATAAATGTGGTTGAGAGCAACTGCTGTTTCAGGAATATTTTAAATAATCATGATTCAGCTATATAAAAAGAGGGGAAAACAAATGTAACAATAAAAGAAAATAATAACCATCAAACAACTGAATTAACCTAATTATTACAAATATCTATCTTGTAGACCAGTTATGCCCAGCTTGGCTGTCAAAAGTAATGATATGCTGTCACACTGCTGTTCTCTGAAAATTCTGTGTCTTCAACCGACAATGAAAATGACATTTTACAATTTTTAACATCTGAGCTTCAAAGAATCTCCATGTATGATATGCAGTCAATAATAAAGAAAAGTAGTAGAAATTATTCCATTTATTCAAGATTATAAAGCTTTTTGTATTTTTTTAATGATAAAGTTGACCAAAAGAGTAAAATCAAATCAGATCATCAGACTGAGAATTCCAGTGTGTGTTGAATCAACTACACCTCTATCTACTAATGGAACACAGAGCTGAGTATAATTGTACGATGCACTCTCTTGACCTTTTGTGTCACCACAGAAATCGGTTCCATCACTCATCCATGCCATTACCCGACTGCCTGCCGTGAATAATGCAATTTGTATCCTCTATGGAGGGCGTCCAGAACAAGAGACGCTCTGGTAAACAAACAGCCGAATGGCAGATGCAGCAAAAGCCATTAGAGGCCTGCTAATCTTCCCTCACTCCAGACTGAGAGATCTGTGCTTTATCTGCTTTGGATGTGGCCATTGATAACTAGGCTGCCAGCCTTGTTCTGCTGAAACACTGGATCACACACATGAACACTGACCACTGACAGAATCACAGTCGTGAAGTGAGCTCAGCTGTAGACTTTTTCCTTCTAGCTGTACTAAAGGTCTGTCTTTGATGTGTTTACTTCCAAGGCAATTTTTGGACTACTGCCCTCATACAGCTGTACCTAAATTGCTCAGAGAAGTAAAGACCTTTTCTCTTTCCTGTCTCAAGAATGACTGCTGCTGTCTCTTCCTTGTCTGCAGTGAACTGGGCAAAAGTATTTAAGTCCAAGCTGCACTGATGGATCATGGAACATGTTGCAGAATGACTGAAAATTAGTAGACTTGACTGGATGCATTTAAGTCCAAGCTGACACTACCAGAGGTCACAAAATGTTCCTGTTTTTCATGATCTGTTGTTAGTTTTAATCTTTGGTCTTTGTTTATTTTCTTGCTGTCTAACTCCATGACTGTGTGTCTGCTATCTATCTTGGCCAGATTTTAATCACAATGTAATGATCTCATTAACAGATTTAATTATCACATTTGGATGACTCATTCCTGGTAATATAAAACTTTTTTTTCATAAAGTAGGAAAAAAAGATCTGTGGTAAACAAGATATTTAAAGGATTCAATCATAAAATACATTTATTTAAAAAGATAGAGAAATGGAATCTCAACACAAAATAATCTTGAAATTGAATGTTTGACCCATGTTGTGCATCAAAGGGTTAAGTAAAGGTTAAATTAGAAAGAAAAAACCTGTACTTTACATTATACATTTTAAAATGTAGTAAGGTAGAGATTACTCTGCATCCCTGGAGCCTTTCAGAGGAAGGGCAACACCGCTTTGCTAATTGAGTCAGCTAATATCATTCTTTCCCCACAGACAGTATTTTTATAACATTATGTGGGGTTTAGTAGGCAGTGACTCTGTTGGTCAATTGGTGATGCAGGCTAGGTCTTCTACATACAGTAAGACAAAGTCACAAAAACAAATTTAGTAGTACACCTGCTTCACCTGATTTTGTTTGTCTTCTGTCCTTTTTACAGAAAAAAGGCATTTCTTATATGACATTATATTTATTGATTTAATTTTATTTGTTTTTGGGATGTCTTAGTTTTATGTAAGGTTTTATGAGTGAGCTGAGGTGATCTTTTTTTGATTCTCATTTGAATGTGTTCCTTCAGTCCTGAGACTCACTCACTCATTTTCTACCGCTTGTTCCTCCACTGAGGGTCGCGGGGGGACTGGAGCCTATCCCAGCACAATGGGCGGAGGCAGGGTACACCCTGGACTTGACGCCAGTTAATCGCAGGGCTAACACATATAGACAAACAACCAGTTTCCAATTAGCCTAATCCCCAATCATGCATGTCTTTGGACTGTGGGAGGAAGCCGGAGTACCGGGAGAGAACCCACACAGGCACAGGGAGAACATGCAAACTCCACACAGAAAGTCCCCAACCGGGGATCGAACCCAGGGCCTTCTTGCTGTGAGGGAACAGTGCTAACCACCACACCACTGTGCCGCCCTCCTGAGACTCTTGGTGGGTCAAAACCTTCTCATCAGCTGATATATGTTGGGGTTTCTGGGTTGTGTTGGTCGTTGTCCTGCAGGGGGTGGTGTGGAGCACAATTGGCGGCAGCTGGCACTGCAGGCAGGCGCACCTGTAGGCAAGTTACATCTTGCTGCCTATTCAAGCAGGTTGTGCCTGCCTGTCAGTGTCAGGGTGTTTGTTTGGCTTGTCTGAGTGACCATCTTGTGAGCGTGTCTGTTCGTCTCCCTTGTTGTGTGTTGGTGTTCTGTGGTTCCTGGAGGGCCGCTCCTGCTCCGTGTTCCCTGGAGGGCCACTCCTGCTCTGTGTTCCCTGGAGGGCCGCTCCCACTTTCTGGATATGCCTCACAACAGCGACAACCAGCTCTGTTTTGCCATCAGCCTCACTAGTCTGATTGATACCGGTCTCCTTAGCAATCAGGTTGTACATTTGGCAAAATAGATACATTTAGCAGGGTTAAATGAACAGACACCCCTTGAAAAATTGTAGTGTTTGACAGCGACAAGGGTAATCTTCCCCTCTCATGGTTTGAGATGATTTCTCCCAAATAAACAATCATCTTTTTTGTATTTATCTGGGGAACATTACTATGGAATCAAAAACCCGAAAGGATTTTTGGGAAAGCCATACATCTGTCATTTCTGATACAGTGGTTGCGATACCCAATTGGCACACCTGTACAGGTCACTGCTCTGTGTGCACCCACCCGAATGTGCGAGATTTGAGGGAAAAAAAAGGTCTTTTCCTCAGATTGCAACAAATAGTGTTGCTCCCCATGGTGTCTTACCAAACAGAAAAAGTGGCTCAACACAATAACTTTTTACATGATTTAATACATGAGCAGAGCACAGAAAGGCATTGGCAAAACCACCAGAGGTGCCAAGCACCAGCTACCGGTCAACAACGCAATCGCCCAGGACTGTAGGACGTGGCCCACCAACCTGTGCACTGCCTGGATTGATTGCAAGAAAGTGTATGACTCAATGCCACACACATGGATACTGGAGTGCTTAAAGCTGTATAACATCAACAGGACACTAAGAGAGTTCATCCAGAACTCCATGAAGCTGTGGAGCGCGACTCTGGAGGTAACCTCAAAGCTCATTGTGTAGCATAGCATCAGATGCGGCATATATCAAGGAGATGCCCTGTCCCCCCTGCTGTTCTGCATAGGCCTAAACCCCCTCAGCCAGATTATCACAAAGAATGGCTATGAGTAACAGTTCCGAAGTGGAACAACCATCAGCCACCTCCTCTACATGGACGACATCAAGCTGTATGCCAAGAACGAGCGTGACATCGACTCCCTGATTCACCTCACTAGGATCTGCAGCAAAGACATACAGTAGAGGACCCAAGTCTGAAGGAGGCACCACCCAGGAGGGCAATAAAGAGATTTATAGATAGATAGATAGATAGATAGATAGATAGATAGATAGATAGATAGATAGATACTTACACTGATTTTTATTTATATATTTTTTTAACATCCTTGAGATCAGAATTAATTGCTCAGAGGAGATGCAAGTGGAAGATCTCAGACAAGTCAGAAAAACTGACTGTGTATGTTTGCATGTGGGCTTATTGCTGTAGGAAAGCAAAGATGCTTTAAAGAGAATAGTACAGCTCATAACTGGAGTGTTTTCCTGTAATCATATTAAAAATTTTGGAGCCCAAATCCACAAAAATTCATCTGAATGTAAGATTTAATTTCTTTTAGACACCCAACATGCTTTTGTAATAAATGACTGTTGAAGAGTCTTTGTACATGCTTTGTTTTTCTACTTTTATATGGACTTTTAATTAGTTTGTGTGTATTACCATTGTTTCTGTTCACAAAGACATTTTTTTCCATCTACCATATTTTCACGACTATAAGGCGCACCTAAAACACTGAGATTTTCTCAAAAATCAACGGTGTGCCTTATAATATGGTGCGCCTTGTGTGTGGACTGAGTTCCAAAATCTGCTGTGCGCCTTTGGTGGATGCCCTATGGTAAACGCTCTGCCAATCGATTAGCGGCACATCTATGAGGAGGCGGCATCTCTCCATACGCGCAAGGACAACAGTGGCTGCCGCGGATCACCAGGAGAGGGTGGCCATCTTCCCTAACCCTAACCAGGAGAGAGTGGCCATCTTCCCTAACCCTAACCAGGAGAGGGCGGCCATCTTCCCTAACCCTAACCAGGAGAGGGTGGCCATCTTCCCTAACCCTAACCCTAACCAGGAGAGGGTGGCCATCTTCCCTAACCCTAACCAGGAGAGGGCGGCCATCTTCCCTAACCCTAACCCTAACCAGGAGAGGGTGGCCATCTTCCCTAACCCTAACCAGGAGAGGGTGGCCATCTTCCCTAACCCTAACCAGGAGAGGGCGGCCATCTTCCCTAACCCTAACCAGGAGAGGGTGGCCATCTTCCCTAACCCTAACCAGGAGAGGGTGGCCATCTTCCCTAACCCTAACCCTAACCAGGAGAGGGTGGCCATCTTCCCTAACCCTAACCAGTAGATGGTGGCCATCTTCTGCACCTACTGCCGCGACAAGATAACCGCGTCCAGCCACATCACCAACATGGATGAGATCCCTCTGACTTTTGACATCCCTTTGACCCACAAAGTGGAGAAAAAGGGACCGGCACGGTGGCAATACGTACAACAGGGCACGAGAAGTCGTCGTTCACCGTGGTTCTCGGCTGCCACGGAAACGGACAGAGCGCTGGATGACGGAATGCGAACACTCCTTCACAGCGGCGGGCAAGTTATGCCACCATATGCGGGTGGATTGTAGACGCATGGGCTATGATACCGTCTTCATGTATTGGAAGAGCTTTCACAAAATCAACGCTGAACCGGTCGGTGAGTCCGATTAAGATGATTAAGAAGAGGAATTCATGATGTTGGACATTGAAATAGCGCAGCTGTTTAAATCATATACAGAAGATGAAAACTTTGATGGTTTTGTGGCGGAAGAATGAATATTTTGTTTCATAAATGTGACGAAACTCACTGTTTTACTTCTGTTGTCATTTTTTACTGTATGTTTCAGCATGCGCCTAATAATACGGTGCGCCTTATGTATGTTTTAAATACAGAAATAGCACCCATAACTGAGACTGCGCCTTTTAATACAGTGCGCCTTATGGTCGTGAAAATACGGTAATAGCTGATTGAGTACACGCACAGCACACACAGACACAGAAACAGGCCCGCGCGCACACACACATTTCAACATTTATGGATACCACCTCATACACCTTATATATGCACACCATAAGGACCCCTGAGGGCACTCGATCACATATTCTCCATTTTAAAAGCATATGTTAGCACACTGCATCATGATGTCTCCACTGACTCTGCTCCTCCAGGGGGATTTCATCATCTTTGGCCAATTGGCATGCACTTTATCATCACTGGGCAGAATACAATTATGTTTTATTTGACGTGGGCGCATCATTTTTATTCCAAAACAATCATTCCACCAGCAGATGGAGATGTTGTAATGCAGACATGTAACAGCATCTAAACAAAACTACTTCTATTATTTTATTAATTTTGCCCCCAAAATGATAAATGGTGAAATAATCTTTTTTAAATGAATAGATGGTATCAAGTGTAAGATTCATAGTCCCAGATTTGTTCATTGATCGGTTTACATTTCATTTGTTTTTAAATTTGTGCTGGGAAAACAAGACTTTCAAAATTAACCCCAGTGCAAAAAAAAAAAAATTCATACTATTTTTTTATGTATTTATGAGTCTCAATTTTAGTGTGGAATAAATAAAAACATTCTCATATAAGCCAATGTGTTTCAAGTAGAAACTATGTCATTTAATGTGACAACAAGATTGAAGGTAATGTACCTGTAAAATGGGTTAGCACTCCAATACCTATGTCAACACAAGGAGCCTGGCAATAACTGGTCAGAGGTGTTAAATCATTGCTTTGAGCTACCATGCATATCACACCCCTTACTTTCACCACTATGCATTTAGTGTTTTCATGCGATTACAAAAATCATGTTAAATTCAAAGAATTGGATTCGTTCAATGCAGAGACATAGGGTTAGGAAAAGGATCAGGGGTTTTTTTTCTCATCAAAAAGGAAAAATCCCGACTAATCTAAAACAGAAACCATTTGACTGAGACAATGCTTAAGAAGTCCAAAAACACAGGACTGAAAGGTATTAATTTACAAAAGCATGGAAAACCACCCACACTGAATAGGAATGTTGTATATGAATGCATATACAACATCAAAACCATTAACAACTCTTTTAAAAAAGATGCCTCAAGGGAACCTCATTAAACCTGTGAAAGGATAATAAGTTAACAAGTCTGCAAGAACATCTACTGTCCCAAAGGCTCACTGTGTTTTACCATCCAAATGAAGCCATTAATCAAACCTTGTCAGGATAAATGCTTACATAATAGACAATCCTTTATAATTCCATCACATCTTCATCACACTAATGAGTGCAATGTCCTGAGATCCAACATTATGGTACTACTATTGAGAATGGATGACACTCATCTCTAAATGAATCATTAGCAGGATAAAAAAGGACATATGATTTTAGTTTTATGTTGACGGCTATTTATTACCTAAAAGCTGAACAGTAAAAGATGATACAATGTATATTTTTCTGGAATTAATTTAAGATTAGGATAGTTTTGGTATCTTATGTTGAATGAGATGAAGTAAATTATGTTGAGTGAAATGAAGTCCAGTAATTATTGTCAGTCACTAATAACTGCATGTTATGGCCAGCTGTCCAATATTACACTTACAGTACAATTATCAGTTTTCTTTTTCAGAATGCTGCCAAATTACACTTAAGAACTGAACCTCAAAATGCTCAAAGCAACTGTCAACTGGAGCTTAGCAACTGTGGCTACTCTGCTCATGTTCATGTTGTGTTTCATGTATCTTGTATGTAACAACGCAGAATGTAAAAGTAGTAATTTCCCCTTTGTGAGAATAATAAAGTATTATGTTCAATGTCTTGCATTTTGATCTGGTATTGGCTATTTAATGCTAATTAAATCAAGGTATCTTCTGTCATGGCCCTGTGTGTTTAGTCTTCTTTTTTGTGTTTACCTATTCTGCTCTAGTCCAATCCGAAGCTTAGATAACAATCTAATATGGCCCTGGCAGACAGTCACACAATCTAATATGGCCCTGGCAGACAGTCACAAAGTTCAGCAAGCCTTAGTGCCTCAGGGCATGCTCCTCGGTCTAAATGAAAAGCCCCTCTTGGATATATGGAATTCCTTCTGGAACCTCTTTTCCAGGTCTCCTCAGACAAGATAATCCAGTTCCACAGCCAGTCTTTCATCACTTATGCATTCTCTGGGGCCTTCATTCCTCAGTGCTTGGTCCAATCTTCTTCTGCCGCACAGCACAAACCTCCCATCCACATTACCGAGCATTACTCTGGTGAGGTGGCTAGGTGTATGTCCTGTCACGACAAAAAACAAATTTTGTCAGTACATGCTGGAGTGCTGGTCAGTTGACCTTCTTCCTGCTTCATGTCCTCTCGTCACATGCTTCTCGGTACAATCCTCTGGCTTCACGACTTCATCTCTCTGTCTTTCCTCATTGACTCTGGTGCATTGACCAGGAATTGACAAATCCCAGAGTCTGACCCCCCAACAAGCAACAGTAGCAAGGAAAAACTCCCCTTTAACAAGAAGCCAGGACGAGGCTCATGTAGGGGGACCCTCCTGCTGATGGGCAGCTGGATAGAGAGGTAGGAGAAGAAGGGAGAGGACAAGGGAAAGAGAGTATAGGCAGAGATCATGCAAATCCATTAATTGTAACAAGCTGTTAGTATAAGATTTAAGTGGGTCAGCAGGGTCAGGTGATCATGTTTTTTTTGACCCCGGCAGCCTCAGCCTCTAGCAGCAGAAATATGATCTTAACCTATTACTTAGATGGCCCTCTAAATATGATCATTTGTCTGACTAGAATAATAACAACTGGAAGGACAGAATTACTGACTATCAGCTTTTTCAAGGGTTTGAAACCTGATCTGATAGTAGAGATGGAGTCAGCCTGCCATACCTGAACAGGGAGGTGGTTTCACTGCAGGGGGGACTCCTAGCTAAATGCTCTGCCCCCCATTCTACCTTTAGAGACTCTGGGGACCACAAGTAAACAAGCATTCTGAGAACAGAGCGGTCTATTGGGATTATAAGGCATCACTAGCTCCTCCAGGTAGGATGGAGCTAGGCCTCTGAGGACCTTGTAGGTCACAAGAAGAATTTTTAAAAATTATTTTAGATTTCATGGGCAACCAATGAAGAGAGGCCAGTCCAGGAGTCATGTGATCTCTGTGGTCAACACTTGTCAGAACTCTAGCTGCAGCATTTTGGATCAGCTGGAGGCTTCTTAAAGAGTTGTTTGGACACTCTGATAATGAAGAATTACAATAGTCCAGCCTGGAAGTAACAAATGCTGGACTAATTTTTCAACAACATGTTGGCTCAATAATTTCCTGATCTTTGCAATGTTTCACAAATGAAAAAAAGGCCCTTTTAGAGACCATTTATATGTTCCTGTGGTCACACCTAAAGGCCAGTCGCTGTTTGTGGTAGTGTTTTTCTCTCCACTCTTGTGGGTTTTTGCACATTTGTTCTCTTCAATAAGTCTACGCTCCTAGTGAGGAATGGCATCATTTTGGGTGTGTTATCATGATCCTCTTATTAGGAATAACTTCAATCAACACTTTGGAGTTTGCAGTTGTAGGTGCTGCAGCTTCATCTTCACTGCCATGTGCCACATCGCTACTGCAGTGTCACGCTGCAAACTACCTTTGCAGTATATGTCTTGGAGCAGGGATATTACTTCGTATTGGGTGTGATTTATTAAGTTTATTAAGTGTTGTTTATTTTGGTTACTTTATAGTTATGGTATGTTTGTGCCTGGTGTTTGTGTAATTCTGAGTAATTTTGTTAGTCTATTTGATTCATTTCTCTCGGAATCTATAATTTGAATTTTTCTTCCTTGGTTGCATTTAAGGCAGATACTGTAAATGATTTAGTTTTAATTGTATATCTGTATTGCTTTCTGTTAGCACACTTGTTGTTGTTTTTTTTCAGTTGCTGGAGGCCAGTGGTGTCCTTGTATGTGGGCTTTCTTCACATGTTTGTCACACGCACGTGGTGTTTGTTGAGTCTGATGGGTGCCCCACGGCATCAGTGTGCGTTACCAACTCAAACCCTGCATATATCTGGTTTTCTTTTATCTTCATTCCGTGTGACCAAAAGAGATTTTAATATATATTTTTTTCCTTATTGGCAATTAAATCATATTCTGAACCAAATCTTATGCCTGAGTAAATCTACCTGTGTGCCTTAGCTTTTCGATTAATTCTGTTGGTGTAATTCCCAGAGTGACAATGATGGTATTTGCCTCAAAGAAAAGATTTTGTGACGAGACAGGAATTTGCTTTATTAACACTCATAGTCCCCCTAACTCATTACCGCACAGTTTTACAAAAATGAACTGCATTTATTAACTCAAAGACAGCAATTATATACTCTGGACAAGGGGGGTAAAATGAATGATATAATATTTATATGTACACATGTGAGGCTTTGACAAAACATTTTGAATAAGGTGTTACAACCTAAGAATCAACCAGATGTGTGGATGTTTTTTTTGCCCTCAGGCACTACCTTTCACAAAAGTAATCAACTCTATGTATCTCACCTGTTTCCAATCAACCCCACTCCTCACCATGTGCAGTTAAAGAGCATATTCTAGGTTGGAAACCTCTTTTAATCAATTTTTATAAAGACAATTCAGGAACAACCTTTTCTAAAAAGAAATTATATTCATACTTGCAGTTATTGGATTCTGGAATGTTTTTTGTGAGAAAATTTTACGTCCACATCTAAAAAAACACATAACTACAGTGATGTGAATTCGGTCCATTTGAAAAATGAGAAAACAACTAACCTCAATGCCAATTGTGGTAAGGAGTAATTGTTAGAGAGAAGCTAGACCAGGGCTAGAATTTATGTCCAGAGGACAGAGATTGAGCATTACATATATATTAGGCTATATAAAACTGTGCTCACATCACCATATCGATCAGATTACTGTTATTTATCAAGCAATAAACACTAGTATTGGTCAAATAATACAGACAGGAGTTTTAACACCTGCCAATTGCAATATATTGAAGTGGGATCAATAATTCTGATGGAAAAGGGTCTGCCTGAAGGCTGACTACTACAATATTAAGCACAACATTGAAAAAGATAACTATGCAAGTCAACAAGAGAATAGTGCATTCTAATCAAGATATTCTCAATACACTACAACAAAAAAAAAAAAGAAACTAATGAGCTTATGATGTACTTGCTGCTCTAGAACAAAGTAATTTTATTCAATTTTTTTTAAAGACCTTCAGTTCACAGTTAGCAATTACGCAGAACTGAGTCTCAGCCTCATCAGGACCAACGTCAATGCAACAGTGTGAACCAAAGGCACAACACCTTGGTCTTGTCTTGGCATGCTTATCCTAAAGTAAGTGGCACAGATTATCACATTTTTCGTAGCTGGCATGGAAAATAATGTCCAAGAGACTTGGCTGTGTGGTCCATCACCAAGGATCTTTCAAGTTACTAAGTTTAATGCACATGTTGCAGGGTCTTCTTTTTCCTCTCTTCATAATAGCTGTCATCTTGCTAGCATGCATGCAATTTAGACTGAATGCAAACTGGCTCCACAGTCAGCACAAACCAATTAGCTTCTTTAGACAATTACATTTGAGAGAGAACAAATGGTAATTCCTGGTCATTTTCCTCCATCCGGTCAAATTATTTTTGCTGTATTTAATAGTGCACCTGATGAATAACTTGCAGATATTCATAACCACCATGGTATCTTGAATGTGTGACGTCTATGCACCAAGGAACCTTTTCCATGCAGTCCAAATGGGCTTGCTGGGGTTTTGTCTGTATTATCTGTTAGACAGTGATTGAGTGCGGCAGTAAAAAGGCACTGGGAGAGATGCAGGGATGATTACCGTGTGGTTTCAGAAAGAGTCAAGGTAATTTCCCTTACTGCCGACCCTACTCTGTCGTTTGTCAGCCAACATGCGCATCACTGGCAGCTATTGTGCCAACAGTAGTCAATCAGGCAGCTTATGAATCCAAGCTGCAGCCGATCTGCTTGCTTATGAAGCCAAACAGCAGTCAGCTCTTGGTCGATGAGTCCCCGACACATCTGTCACTTCCAGCTGCTTGCATAAATAGCTAGCAACAGAATATCTTAAAGGAATATAAATAACATCATAGGGGAGAAAAAACAAAACGAAAAACAGTCTTAAACCAACCTTGTAAAAATATGCAACTTTGTGATTGAGTAAGTCAAATGAAAGAATGTGTTTACATTTTTTTTTTTTTTTTGCTTTGATTAAGAGGCCACACAGTCTCCAATAATCATGTTTCAATAAATCAGAAACAAAGAACAGAGAATACAGACTAGAAAAAGCAAAATAGAGTGTTTGTCTTGTAACACTTGTCAAAAGTGTGATAAACCAGTCGTGGAATCAGAGATTAAGCAGGTTGTCTTTTCACTCAATAGTAGACGTCCAGGTACAAACAGCTTTAACCTCTGTTACTAAAAGCATACAGAGGATGGTATCCTGAATACTGGTGAGCCGATGCCCCGGTTGTCTGACAAAAAAACCCCAAACCTGAGAAATCAACTGTGGGCCTTGGTTGGCAACAATACCCAGAAGAATACATGGAGTTTAAAAACTTGCTGTATCATAAGGTTTGGAGTCTTGAGGACAGAAGGAACTTTTGGCTGGGGGACAAAATGAACAGCCTTTGAAACACGTTTTGAATGACTGTGTTACCTTCTGAGGGTGGAAGTCCAGTAACAAAGTCCACAGCTACATGTGACCAGTGACAATGAGGAATTGAAAGAAGGTGCAGCAAGCCTACAGGAGGTCAAAGAGAGGACTTATTTCTGGCACACATGGAGCAGACAGAGAAGTATTCCCTGGTGTCCATGGCACCACCAGAAACGCAGCTGAAGCCAAAAAAAGAAAAGAAAAGGTCTGCTGCACCCCAGAATGGCACGCAACTCTGGAATTATGTCCCCACTGGAGAGCTTGTGAATGGATGGAATGTAGGAAAAACCTCCGATTAGATGAGCATCCTTCAGGAATTGGCTGATTGGCAAACTGGCAGGAGCGCATCCCGTTTAAGGTCCAGGGATCCGGGTTGGTAGGAGGTTATGAACCAAAAATGACCCAGGAACAAAGTCCAATGAGCCTGATGGGAATTAAGGTGAGGAGCAGATCTCAAGTGGGACAGGTTCTTGTGATTGGTCCAAGCTTCAAATGGGTGAACTGCTCCTTCCAGTCAATGTCTCCACTCCTTGTCAGCAAGAACCACAGCCAAAAATTCACAATTGCCAATATCATAATTTTTCTCTGCTGGGGAGAGACAGCAAGAGAAAAAAGCAAATGGTGTAATTTTCAACCCTCCAGAGAGCTTTTGGATATATTTTTTGGAAAATTTGTTGGGATCCAGGGTTTCGGGTTGTGTGTTTGGTTTTTCCTGCAGGGAAGAGCTGATTTGGACAAACCCAAAACCTAATAAATTGGTGTGGTGGTGAACAGGTTGTTCAACTGCTGAAAAGTGGAAGCATTAACCTGGGACCAGACAAAAAGAAAAGAAAGAGAGTGTTTCATCCTGAACCTCTAAGGGATAGATTAGATCACATGATCACTCTAGATTGTATCTCCTTAGCCTCTAGTCTCTGTGAGGAATCTTGGATTAACTTTTGACCAAGATCTATCCTTTATCTCACACATTAAAACTGTCTCTAGAAAGAACTATTCGATTTGAGAAACATTGCAAAGATTGTAATGTAATTCATTATTATCGTAAAAATTGTAATTCATTATTATCAGGATGTCCAATTATTAAGTATACTAGGCATCTTAATTAAGTGTACAGCTAATCCAAAATGCTGCAGCTAGAGTTCTGACAGGTACTGACAAAAGAGATGACTCCTGTACTGGCTTCTCTTCATTGGCTGGCCATTAAATCCAGAATATTTTAAAAATCCTTCTTCTCACCTACAATGTCATCAGAAGCCTAGCTCCATCCCACCTGGAGGAGCCCATGACACTTTATAATTCCAATAGTTTGCTCTGTTCTCAGAATGCTTGTTTACTTATGGTCCCCAGAGTCTCTAAAGGTAGAATGGGGGGCCGAGCATTTAGCTAGGAGTCCCCCCTGCAGTGGAACCACCTCCCTGTTCAGGTATGGCAGGCTGACTTTATCTCCATCTATCTATCTATCTATCTATCTATCTATCTATCTATCTATCTATCTATCTATCTATCTATCTATCTATGTATTAATGTATGTGTGTACGTGAAAACACAGTAGCTTCATTATGTCATAATGTGAAGCACACAATGTGTGACTGAATATGTTGTCTTACTTTAATGACAAATGTGGTAGATATGCAAATAGTATTGGGAAGAAAGAAAAAACAAACAAAAAACCAACATTATATCATAATAATTATGCAAGCATACAGGATGACTGCTAATGAACAGTATTTGTCCTGTAGACACACTGTGTGGTTTATAATGTACTTTCTACTATGAAAGTCTAATACAGGTTGGAAATAAATGAAAGACTGGATCCTAGATTGAAATACTGAGAATAGAGGAGACTGTGGAAAGAGCCCAGCAGAGGACAAAGGGCTCCCATTTTCCCATGTAGATTTACTGATGTGTCACAAGTTTATGTGGGTGAAATGGAAAAGAGAATTGGGTACTGTTTACAGCACCATAAAACTTTCTTTTAAACCCAAGGACTTCACCAGCCTGAAACTGTAACATAGCACACATAAAACGGAGTCTAATGTGCTCCTTGAATCCAATGAAAAATTGATTCCTTTGAGTTAATGGTTTATTTGAACCTTCATCCCCACCTATAGGATAAAGGATGGAGGGGGGGAAAGCAAAAAAGAGGATACAACAGATAGATACACTCTACAGCAAATATACAAAGACAGCAGAAGTATAGCAAATTGAGATAGAACAGGAATAGAGCCAAGGAGGGCACAGATCAGTCAACAGCAAGGATACACGGAAGTACAGTACTTATAGTCAGTCAAGGTGAGTGTTGACAACAACATAGTGTCTTTAGGCCAGTCCGAAACCTGTATAAATCCAGAAGGTAATGTCATGAAGGGCAAAGGGATTTGTCAGAAATCTTCTGGGTGTGGAAAAAGTATCACAGTGATGAATCTGATGCTAGAAATTGAAGGTGAGGCTGTCGATATTAGCAATTATGTCCCATAAGGAGAATGTGCATTAGAATAGTTCTGAAGTCAGCTAAATTAAGTTATGGTGTGGTGTTGGCAATGGATGAAACTAGCTTTAGTGAACATTTTTAATGAAGGTGGAACTATAGGGGGGACCTGTGGCAAAAATCTTCCATATTTTTGCAGAGGGCTCCAGAATGACAGAGCTGTGGCGGAGTCAGCCACAGCTGGTGTACACACATATTGGGTGAGGGCAGAAGACTAGATGTTAATGAGATACCATCTAGAGTGATCATGTGATCTAATCTATCCCTGAGAGGCTCAGGACCAAACACCATGACCTCAGTTTTTCTGTCTTTAAGACAGGTCTGAAGCTTCACTAACTTCTCTGTCTCCTCTGGTTTCATGGATAGATAAAGCCGAGTGTCATCAGCATAACAATGAGAATTTATCCCATGCTGCCGAATAATTTTCCCTAAGGGAAGCATGTACAAGGTGAGGAGGATTGGTCCAAGTACAGAACCTTGAGGAACTCCATGGCTAACCCTACTGTATGAGGAGGGACCACCATGGACATAAGCAAACTGGTATCTATCAGATAAATATGATCTAAACCAGTCTAGTGCTGTCCCTTTAATCCCAATCACATGTTCCAGTCTCTGTAACAGGATGCTGTGATCAACTGTATCAAAAGCAGCACTGAGGTCCAGCAGAACCAGCATAGAGACCAGTCCATGATCTGAAGCTATGAGAAGATCATTAGTAATTTTAAGAAGTGCCGTTTCTGTGCTGTGATGAGCTCTAAAGCCTGACTGAAACATCTCAAACAGGCTGTTTCTCTGCAGGTACTCCAGTAACTGAGTCACCACCACCTTCTCTAGAACTTTAGAGATAAAAGGAAGGTTGGATATCGGCCTATAGTTTGCTAAGACATCAGGATCCAGTGATGGTTTTTTAAGCAACGGCTTAATCACTGCCACCTTGTAGGACCGGGGTACATAACCTGACACTAAAGAACCATTGATCTGGTCCAGGATAGAGCTGCCTATCAATGGTAAAACATCCTTCAGCAGGTGTGTTGGGATGGGATCTAAAAGACACGTGGTGGTCTTGGATTTCTGAATTAGCGATGACGCCTCAGAAAAATATATAGGGCTGAAGGAGTACAGCATAAACATTACTTTGTTTGTGTTTTGGTGCCTTGTCCTTTGGGTGTACCAACATCTGTCTGAGAGTGTTGCTGGGTTTGAACTAAACCGGTATGTCATGTTTCTGGATCATCCTCCTAAACTTCTCAGAGACCCCGGACAGATAGGGGATCGAAACGCTGTGGCGTTTGTTTCTCTCCTCCTCCTCCCCCAGCAAAGAAGAGGAGAGAAATAAGGAGAGAGAGGTGCAGTGTTATCTGCAAGCCCCTCCACTTGAATGATCACAAAACCTTATACCCAAAGCTCCACACCCAAACTTGTACCACCTGGCAAACCAGTACCTGGCAACACCAGCATCCTCTGTGCCCTGCAGAGAGTGTTTTTATAAAGCTGAGGCAGTAGTTTCAAAAAAGATAAACTGCGTCAAACCCTCTTTGGTGGAGAAACTGTTGTTTTTAAATAAAAATGCATAAGCACCCCAGTTCACCGAAGCACCTTAAGCCCACACACCCCATCTGGTCATACAATATATAGAAAAATACATACATGAACTACCGTATTTTCATGACTATAAGGCGCACCTAATACACTGAGATTTTCTCAAAAATCAACGGTGCGCCTTATAAAATGGTGCGCCTTGTGTGTGGACTGAGTTCCAAAATCTGCTGTGTGCCTTTGGTGGGTGCACTACGGTAAACGCTCCGCTCATCGTTTAGCGGCACACCTACGCGTAAGGATCCCCTAAAATGGCGCCGGTCAAGCGACACGCATATGAGGCTTACTTTAAACTGCAGGCCATCGAATATGCGGCTGGAAATGGCAATCGAGCAGCAGCAAATCATTTTAATGTAAATGAGTCCATGGTCAGAAAGTGGAGAAAACAAGAAAGTGAACTGCGCCAAGTGAGGAAGACGAAGCTGAGTTTCCGCGGGAACAAAGCAAGGTGGCCCGAACAGGAAGACCGAGTGGAACAGTGGGTTGTGGAACAGCGAACAACTGGAAGGGGCGTCTCTACTGTCACCATTCGACAAAAGGCCAAAGCGATTGCTGCAGAAATGGACATTGAGCACTTCCAAGGAGGTCCGTCTTGGTGTTTTCGCTTTATGAGGAGGCGACATCTCTCCATACACGCAAGGACAACTGTTGCGCAGCGGCTGCCCGTGGATTACCAGTAGAGGGCGGCCATCTTCCGCACCTACTGCCACAACAAGATAACTGCGCCCAGCCACATCACCAACATGGATGAGATCCCTCTGACTTTTGACATCCCTTTGACCCACAAAGTGGAGAAAAAGGGACCGGCACGGTGGCAATACGCACAACGGGGCATGAGAAGTCACGGACAGAGCGCTGGATGATGGAAGGCAAACACTCCTTCACAAAGACTATGAGGCAGTGGCGGGCAAGTTATGCCACCATATGCGGGTGGATTGTAGATGCATGGGCTATGATACCGTCTTCATGTATTGTAAGAACTTTCACAAAAGCCGGCATCAACGCTGACGCGGAACCGGTCGGTGAGTCTGACTCAGATGATGAAGAGGAATTTGGGATGTTGGACATTGAAATAGTGCAGCTGTTTAATTCAGATACAGAAGATGAAAACTTTGATGGTTTTGTGGCAGAAGAATGAATTGTTTTGTTCAATAAATGTGTCGAAACTCACTATTCTACTTCCATTATCATTTTTTACTGTATGTTTTAGCATGGTCGTGAAAATACGGTAATTGTCAGAATAATTAAGTATACAGTGATCCCTCGCTATATCGCGTTTCATCTTTCACGGCTTCGCTGCTTCACGAATTTTTTTTGCGAGTCGTTCATTGCAGTTCTCAAATATAATCGAAAGTTGGCATATCCGTTTATAAAAATCTTCTTGCTCAGAAAAAGAAAGAGCGCCAACAACTACCCATAACAATGTTCTTCTCTCGGAGAAAGACTCCTGCGCCTTCAGTAGAAACAGACGCTCCAGCGGAGCGGAGTCAGGACGAAGAGGCACAGCTGGGACTGGGAAATACGTGAGTGACAATGTTTCCAACCTTGTATTACTATATTAAAATTATTGTTTTAAACAAATTTTGGGCTTTAAAACAGGTTTTGATTTTTGGTTTCATTCTATAGTTCAGTATTGCATTGTAAAATAATAAAAAAAAATAAAGCTGACTACTTCACGGATTTCACTTTTCGGGTGTTATTTTTGGAACGCAACTCCCGCGATAAACGAGGGATCACTGTATATATAGAAAAATAAATAATAAATGACACTGTAGCAATTATTTTGGTGATGATTTATTTATGTATTCATTAGTCATAGTTTATTTAATGCTGCCCTGAGGAGCAAATTTCATTGTTCATGTTTTTAACATGTTGAATGACAATAAAGTGAACCTTGATATATCAGTAAGATAGAGAAAAAATGAAAAACAACCCATGAAATGAAGTTAGCTTCAGTTTTATTTAGAAATAGATAGCTACTTTATTAATTCCCCAGAGGGTAAAATTTGTGTGTTTAGTAGCCAACATACATACAAGGACATATGAAAACACAGAGGCATAAAACAGAGAGTAAAGGTTACCAATGATATTAATAATACTAACAATAATAATAATAATATAATAATAATAATAATAGTAATTATTGTTATGCACAAATAAAGCAAAATTCAAAGTGCACTCTTGCAAGGGTCATTGACCTTTTGCATGGCTGCAGTACAACCAGTGCTCCAGCAGATGACCCCCACGTTCTTAGTCATTGAAGCTTCGAGCAATAAAGCAATTTTCAACACAATGGTCCAAAACGGTTAAAAGCCCCAAGAAGCCTCAATCGGACATCACTAGAGTTCAACTACCCACCAAACACAAGGTTTGCAGGTTAATCTTCTCAGCAACGGGAGCCATCTAGCTAGCTAGCAAGCACCAAGCTACTAACAAGCCATCAGTATTCCTTCAACATTAGCACTAGCAACGCACAGCAAAGGCTGCTTTCAAACTAGAACTGAAACGTTTCCCAGCTTGGCTGCCAACCAGGATCACCAGCTAAAGGAGTAACTCACCACAGACCCTAGTAGTTACTAGTGGTAGGACTAGTAACACCAACTGGGTCTAGTCTACCTGAACTAAGCAAATAACTTCAACCTGAGAATTTGATTTGTAGTGACTTGTTGTAATCAGTTTGCTACTAAGGTTATGGTTCAGTTAGCTCTGGCACATTATAAAGTTTATGTTAGTTGCCATACAGAGACTCAGGGTCTCTTGCATGCTAAACTAACCACCTTTCCTCTAACTTAGCACCTAATGACACACACGCATGCGTGCATGCACACACACACACTCTTCAGCACATGCACACACATCCACAGCTGTATAGAAGTACACTGTAGACAGATTGTATGTTAGCTTTATTCATGTTCATGAATGTCTTTTAAACATACTGTACCTGCTGTCTGTTTAATATTGCACAATAGCGAATTTGACCAACTTTGACCCAGTCAAGACCTCGAAATTTATTTAACCTAAATTTAACCTAACTAATCTCATTGTTTTGTCAGGTTAGCAGTAAAACATAGCCTTCATCGGTATCACGTGATACCATAAAGACTGATGGGATACATTTCCGAGTTAGGGTGCATCGGTTGTACACTGCTTTTCGCAGTGTATTGTGGGATACATTGAGTGCACTACATAGGGTACAACGATGCTCACTAAGAATTTGGACACTATTTCAAAATGGTGTACACACAATTGAGTGCACTATTAGGGTATAGGGGATGGTTTCGGACACAGAGTGAGACTTTGTAATCCTGCTGATTATATAGTAATAAATATTAATCTTTGATGATTATTAATTTATGAAATCTAAATGTAATAGGCTGAGCAGGCAAACACAAAAAGTGGTGCCCATGCGTAAGCCTGGTATGACTTAAACAAAAATAAAGAAATTCAAAAGCAACAATCAAAATATGCATTTAACCCACACAGTCATCTTTCACGAATGTAATACTACAGCCAAAACACGTCCTTAAGTTTTCATGTGTGTATGTATCTGTAGATATAGATATGATGTGTGTTCATGTTAGTAAGAATGTGGGTCTGTGTGCAG
Organism: Takifugu flavidus; assembly: GCF_003711565.1. Classification (NCBI taxonomy): domain Eukaryota; kingdom Metazoa; phylum Chordata; class Actinopteri; order Tetraodontiformes; family Tetraodontidae; genus Takifugu; species Takifugu flavidus. The sequence goes on from NC_079529.1 coordinate 11,684,539, forward strand.
CAGGCCAAGAACAGCCATGACAGACAGACCAAAAAGCCAGGCACCCTCAGGACCAGCATATCTGGGCAAGATTCCCCTCAACCACAAGACCACGCACACGCACACACACACGCACACACACACACACACACACACACACACACACACGACCACAGCCAATCTGCTCTACACCCTCACAGGATGTATGGGCACCCAGCCCAGATATTATTTTCCTCCCTAAAAGTCCGCTGCCACTCCGGGGTGGTCAGGTACTCTGGGTTTCCCACTGCCCTTCTCCCAGGTGCTGGCTTCTTCCTGTCTGTGATGGGAAGGACAGTAGACAGGTTTTATTTTTTAAAAAAAGCATAAACACACGCACAAACACCTATGTGATACAATGTTTTCTGTGTGTCATTAAAATATTTTGGGATGCAGTTACTGCATCCCCTGTATTGCAGTGCTCTGCTGGACACTATTCATACCCTTAACAAATGTAGTTGTAGTGTCACAATACCCTGTACTTTGAATCCACCAAGACTAAAAAGGCCATTCTCTTAGGTAAGGAATGTATCTCTTCTGGCCACAACAGTTACTCATTTACTTTTGTAACTGATTGATTGTTAAAAAGCATCCAACATCAGCACTGCTGAAGCAGTGGGAACACTAAATGTAGAACAGTAATCAGTGCGGTGCATTTAAATCAGAGCATATTCACTCCTGCTCTGTGCTGTAATGAAATATGACAAATGATTTATGTCCTGCATTGATTACAATATGGGAGGTAATTTGTTAGACTGAAAATGTGGAGACGTCTGCTTTTGTAATTGAATCACACAAAATAATGAATTTCCTACTTTGTTTAGGCAGGCTGTTTGTCTTTGTTCTGCATTGTTTTGGTTGCTGAGAGAAATGAATTGTACCATAAATTATGCAAGCCCCTTTGATTATACCTGTGTTATTATTTTACCAGATATTTCACTTGAAGTTGTTGAACTGCACTTTAGAGTTTAATGGAAAACATTATAATAAAGTTTAAATCTTAAACCATTCTGTGTCTACAATATACATCTAAAAACATATATTCAAAGATAACATTTGATTTCATTTGATTTTGAAACCAGCATCAGAAAAGAGATGGTTTATAAATAAATCTGGCTAAAACAGCCCCACAGTTGTGGTAGGCCAACCTCTGTATTGTATTAACAGCAGTTAAAGACAAAAAGAATGTGTCTCATCCAGGTGTCTCACTTCTAAACTAACAGGGCTTTTCCACTAGTATCTACTCAGCGCAACTGTAGACAACAGTGTTGGCTTTTCCACTAGTGGTACCAGGGCTGAGTTGCAGTTCCAAGTGCTAATGATTGCATCTTCATGCTCTGACTGGCCAGGTGATTAAAGTCACAAGATCAATGGAATTTCAGAAAATGCAACGCCTCTATTTTTAAAACAGCGACAGTGTACATTTCTTAGTGTCACAAAATAAACCATAAAGACTGCAAGGAAAGAAAAGATATGAGAACAAATCCAAGTCCTATGTTCCCATTTTCACAAAAAAACTGTACTGTTAGAAACTACAGTTATTTTGAAAAAACCACAAAGCATTTTCATTCCATTCTATGAGGTTGATAAAGTGTAGACAATCTATCTTTCAACCACTGCCTTACAAGAAACACAGACCGGGATGTGCCAGACTTTCTCTCTTTGTAGTTGGAAGTGTTTTTTGATAAGTGTCATGTTGCTTTTGCACTTATTTCAGTTATCATTTTCATTTATTGATAAGGATCATATTTATGTATTAAGTTAATATTGAGTTTAATGATTGATCGATTTAACTTTTTATGATTAAGTTAATTTGAAAATTGATTAAATATTATTTGAATCATCTGCATTTAACATATAATCTGCACGATGATGGGAAAGCTACATTTCTCTTTAATTTTAACTTTGGAGAAGATATTGTAATTTTTTTCTGTTGTCTCCATTGGACCATTGGTACTCATCATTGGCACTCATACAGTTCTTCCATCAATTCACCACCAGCAAATAAAACCAAGAAGAGTTTGTTTCTTGCATGGTTAGAACCTTAACTGGCCAACAGTTAGAGTAACAGTAAGTGTTTAATGGCAGCAGGTATCTATCATGTCGCATTATTGCCAGATCAGAAATTTACAGACCTGTTTCCTGTCTACATATTCTGAGACGCTCTTCTCAACCCCTTCACCAATTCCCAGTGTCCCCAGTCCATTCATCATCACTCTCCTTTTCCCGGTGTATTGCCTGCATACTAAAAGTGCATGCTCTGTTGTTTCTGGTTCCTGACAATCCTCCATAATCTTGTTAAATCTTACCTACAATGAGTAATATTCTGTTTAAGGTCCTGAGGACCGATTCTTAACCTTATCATAACTGCTTTTTGTCCCTTTCCTGACCTACAAATAGATGCCTCTTCTTGACCTCTGCTTCCCACTTCTCTTGCCTAATTTTATTTTCTTTTTACCAGTCACCAGGCTGCTCCCTACTGGTTTGAAGTTTGACACCACTGGTACTTGTACTACTGCTTCCTGTGCAATGTTTTCTGCCCTCTTATTCCCTCGAATCCCAAGATGTGCGGAGGTACACAAAAACACAAAACCCTTTTCCTACACATTTTCCATATGCTGTTATCAAATCAAATCAAATCAATCCTTATTCATATAGTGTCTTATACAATCAAAATTGTTTCAAGGTGCTTTCCAGAATCGTAGGGCCTAACTCCAGACAAGCAACAGTGGCAAGAAAAAACTCCCCTTTAACAGGAAGAAACCTTGAGCAGGACCAGGATCATGTAGTGGGACCCTCCTGCTGATGGCCGGCTGGGTAAAGAGAGAGGAGAGGAGAGGAGAGGAGGGAGAGGAGAGGAGAGGAGAGGAGAGGAGAGAGGAGAGGAGAGGAGAGGCGAGGCGAGGCGAGGAGAGGAGAGGAGAGGAGAAGGAGAAGGAGGGGGAAGAGGAGAGGAGAGGAGAGGAGAAGGAGAAGAAGAAGGAGAAGATGGGGAGGAGAGGAGAGGAGAGAGGAGAGGAGAGGAGAGGGGAGGCACAGAGCACAAAAACACACACAAAAATACACAGTACAACGGGTCAGTGGGGCCGGAGGTCATCATGCAGCTCCGAAGGCGGCGATACCTGTAAATAAATAGAGAGGGGGGGGGTGAGAAACTACACAGGAATCAGCATAACTAGTCTGCTTGATGAGGAGGAGGAAAGGAGAGGAAAGGAGAGGAGAGGAGAGGAGAGGGAGGAGAGGAGAGGAGAGGAGAGGAGAGGAGAGGAGAGGAAACCATGACCCAGTGGGGTGACAGAGGCCTGTCAGGTGATCATGTTTCTGGACCCCGGCAGCCTCGGCCTGTAACAGCATAGCTAAGATGTTATTATTTTTGTCACTAGTTCTTTCCTGGAAATTATTGTGATTGTAGAAGCAGCTGCATGCAATCGATCCATCAGTGTGGATCTGAATGCAGTTCTTGGATCTGCTGTCTGGAATGAAGCAGAATTCACTTTTAATGTCTGTAGTTGTCTTCCTGTGCTTTGTCTTTAAGATTAAGATTAAGATTAAGATGGACTTTATTCATCCCCGTGGGGAAATTGAGTTATAGTAGCAGCGTATGCAGAGTAAAAGAGACAGAAAAAAAAATAAATACAGATAAGATTAGAGTGTTATAAGCATATATACATACAGCATATATTATAAGCATATATATAATATATACATAATATAATATATACATATTATAAGCATTATAAGCATATATACATAAATATAGAATAAATTAGAAATAAAATTACAGCATAAACATTACACAATTATTGTTGAGTTGGTTTGAGTGAATTATAGAGTTTAATGGCGGACGGCAGGAATGACTTCCTGTACCGTTCCTTAGAGCAGCGAGGCTGCAGGAGTCTGTTGCTGAAGCTGCTCCTCAGTTTGTCCACTGTGTTATGGAGGGGGTGGGAGGGACTGTCCATGATTGTCCGCAGTTTCAACACCATCCTGTCCCTCACCACCTCGTCCAAGTTATCAAGTCTACAGCCAACAACAGACCCTGCCTTTTTGATGAGTTTGTTGAGTCTGTTGGCATCCTTTGCTTTAATGCCTGCACCCCAGCACACCGCAGCAAAGAAGATGGTGCTAGCCATGACAGACTGGTAGAACATGTGGAGCATCCTGCTGCAAACACTGAAGGACCTGAGTCTCCTGAGGAAATAGAGTCTGCTCATGGCCTTCTTGTAAACAGCATCGGTGTTTGTGGACCACTCCAGTTTATTGTCCAGCTGGACACCCAGGAACCTGTAAGATGGGACTAGTTCCACTTCTTTCCCACTGATGCAGACTGGGGAGGGTGGGGACTTGCTTTTTCTGAAATCCACCACCATCTCCTTCGTCTTGGTCACGTTGAGCTGCAGAAGGTTCTCCCTGCTCCACCTGACAAAACTCTCCACAAGGTCCCTGTATTCATCCTCCTGTCCATTCTCCACACACCCGACTATGACTGTGTCATCCGAGTACTTCTGGAGATGACATGTCTCAGAGTGGTACTGGAAGTCGGCTGTGTAGGTGGTGAACAGAAAGGGGGAGAGCACAGTTCCTTGAGGAGCTCCTGTGTTGCTCATCAGGGGGTCGGACACACAGCTCCGCAGTCTCACAAACTGTGGCCGACCTGTCAGGTAGTCCTCGATCCAAGAAACAAGGGGAGCATCCATCTGCATCTTCTCCAACTTCGCCCTCAGCAGTCTTGGCTGGATGGTATTGAAGGCAGAAGAGAAGTCGAAGAACATGACCCGCACTGTGGTGTTTAGTCTGTCCAAGGAGGAGTAAGCCCTCTGCAGCAGGTATATCACTGCGTCATCAACCCCCACCTTGGGCTGATAGGCAAACTGCAGAGGGTCCTGAAAGGGGCTCACCAGAGGTCTGAGGTGTGACAGCACCAGCCGCTCCATGACCTTCATAATGTGGGAGGTCAGTGCTATTGGCCTGTAGTCACTCGGTGCCACAGGATGGGTCTTCTTTGGCACCGGGACCAGGCAGGATGTCTTCCAAAGCACTGGGATCCTCTGAAGATGAAGGCTCTGGTTGAACAGGTGCTGCAGTATTCCACACAGCTGCCTGGAGCAGTTCCTCAGCACTCGTGGGCTGATGCCGTCTGGTCCGGCAGCCTTCTCTGGTTGAGCCTCTCCAGCTCTCTCCTCACCTGGCCAGATGTGAAGGATAGTCCTGTCGGGGGGATGGGTGACATGCTGGGATCCATGTAGGGTGTCAGCAGGGGGGAGGGGGAAGAAGTTGGCAGAGGTGTTAGGGGCTCTGGGAGGTGTGAAGGGGACCCATTGTTATCCAGAGGAATATTGGGACAGCTGGGGGAGGGGGAGCTAGAGTCAAACCTGTTGAAAAACTGGTTCAACTCATTAGCTTGGTCCACGTTCCCATCAGCTGAGCGTATTCCTTTCTTCTGGAAGCCAGTGATCGTCCTCATCCCACTCCAAACATCCCTGGTCTGGTTCCTCTCCAGTCTCTCCTCCAGCTTCTTCCTGTAGGCGTCCTTGCTCTCCTTCAGACTGCGTTTCAGTTCCTTCTGAACACTCCTGAGCTCAGCCGGGTCCCCAGCAGTGAAGGCCCTCTTCTTCTTATTCAAAAGGGCCTTCAGGTCACTTGTCACCCATGGTTTGTTGTTTGGGTAACAGCGTACCTTCTTGGTGGGGACGGAGTTCTCAGTGCAGAACTTGATGTAGTCGGAAACACAGTCTGTCAGGTCCTCACCATGTGGTTCACAGAGAGCAGACCAGTTGGTGGTCTCCAGGGCATCCCGCAGACAGTCCATAGCACCATCAGACCATTTCATAACAGTCCTCACAGTGACTGGTTGCTGCTGAACAACAGGTGTGTATGATGGGGAGAGCAGCACGAGATTATGATCGGACTTGCCTAGCGGAGGGAGTGCAGTGGAGGTGTATGCACTGGTGACATTAGCATACAGTAGATCCAAAGTCTTCCTGTCTCTCGTGCTGCACTGGACATACTGATGGAATGTAGGGAGAGTGGACTTAAGGGAGGCATGATTGAAGTCACCTGTGATGAGGATAAAGGCTCCGGGATGTTTAGTGTGCAGGTCAGCCGTGACAGAGTGGATGACGTCACAGGCCGAGTCCGCTTTACCGGTCGGAGGAATATAAACGGTGATGGCGATGACGTTAGTAAACTCCCGTGGCAAATAGTATGGACGGAGTCCGATAGCAATAAGTTCCACGTCGGGACTGCACACGCGCTCCTTGACGTGAATATGCTCCGGGCTGCACCACCTGTTGCTAACGAACACGGCCAGTCCCCCTCCTTTCTTCTTACCGGCCGCGGTGGTTTAGTTCCTAATCTGTGTTTTGCTTTACAAATTCAAGTCATATCAAAAAATGCAGAACAAATTTTAATAAGGCTTGAGAAGCAAGTATAACATAGTAAGTCAAGTACATAATGGTACATAGAATGGGGTGCATCCACCTTTTCATCATGTGAGCTACTTATAAAATGACCAAGTGAAAATGATCTACCTACTATAAAAATGCATATATATGTTATACATATTTGTTTATAAATATAAACAATTATTTATATATACAATATTTGTTGGTGTACCTTGCATAACTGCATGAATCCATTTTGCACAATACAACTGTGTACATTTCTGTCACTACCTCACTCTGATGACAAGGCACTGAATGGAATCAGTCAGGGATGCATAGTCTGGGCAGTAGCTGCTGATAGCCAGCCTCAAGCACACTTCTAAATGATCAGTTGTGGTGGAATGGTACTTGGACTTAATGATCATGTGGGAAAAGGCTGCTCACATAAATAAGTGGAGCCATATAATGCGGTCAAGGAGGTAGCAGATTTCCCCATGTTGTGGTACTGTACCTCTGTGACTAAGCTTCAGAACTGCCCATGAGCTCTAGCCTTCAGTTGACTGTTGGCTTGCAATGTCAATGTCTCATTCTACACTCCAGAAGAGTACAGGTGAATCAGTGTTGCAATCTTTGATGTGAGTGAAGCAATCTCAGCATCTTTCTGAAAAGGGTATCACATGAACATAGCGAGTGGCTCAAGTAAAGCAAAGTTTTGAAAGCATTTGTCAAACTCTGCTTTGTGTAGCCTGCACTTTCAAGGTGCACACACAACTGCATCTCAAGCTCTGACGCCAGGTTCTGGAAGTTTGCTAAATCATGGCGCTGAAGCTTTGAGAGCAAATGTGGCATTTATCGTTTGAAAGCATTGACTGAGAGGATCATATTGATCATGGTTTGTCTTTTCCTTGCAGCTCTAGATTAAGCTCATTCAACATGTAGGTAAAACCAATTAAAAATACCAAGTCTCACAGCTACTGTTCATCATTTAGTTGGTTGTATTCTGCATGTTTATCTACACAGAAAAACTCTTGAGCTCTTGAACTCTTTGCAGGAATTTCCCTTGACTAATCGAATCTCATGTCTACCCTGTTTATAAAGAAGCATTATTTATCTTGCATCAGATTGGATAACTATGAATTCCTATTGTTTCGCTCTAACACTGACCATTCCCAGCATGTGGCAGTTCTGCTCAATGCCAGTTTCAATTCCACAACAGTCTCTTCTTCTGTATTCACATCAGTTTTTCTGTCATCTTCCAGAGTTCCAAATGGATTTTATGTATCTCCTGCATCATGTTTGGTTGGTTGGACATGATTTTAGCCAATGGCTGTCTTTCGATGGTGTCATGTGGGATATGTGGCAGAATATCACAAAGGAAGTAACTTGCACATTAAAAACAGACAGGTAAAGATAAGACTCCGGCCTGGGCCTTCACCAAATTTTAATCAGATAATTACAAGGTTTCTCTGGACTTTTTTTTTTTTTTAACCTATATTACTCCCGTTTCATTTTGCATGAGCAAACAGAGTTAACAAAGAGGGGAGGTGGTTTGTCACAGGCTGGGTGAAATGTTAGCCTAAGTGCTAGCAGAACATTGCAAATGAGCAAAATCCACAAAACAGCGAAAAAGAAAGAATCAATCACTAAATCATTTTCATCATCTAAAAAAATATTATATATAATATATAGAAAATTTTATAACCAAAGAGGCATGAGAGGGACTCTGAGGAAACAGAGAGAGCAACTGTGTTACACAAATTCTAGAGAGAGAGGACAAGACATATAACTTGATTTTTGCAGTGATGAAAAACGTGTCTGAGGCCTTGTGCAATCAACCAATCTGTCTTTATACAGAATATTTTGCAATCATTGTCACTATGTGCTTTCCAGAATCCCAGGGCCTGACCCCCAGCAAGCAACAGTGGCAGGAAAAACTCCCCTTTAACAGGAAGAAACCTTGAGCAGGACCAGGCTAATGAAGGGAAACCATCCTGCTGGTAGTTGGCTAGGTAGAGAGGGAGGAGAAGGGAAAGGAGAAGGGGGGGAGGTAGAGGAGAGAACAGACAGAGATCAGGGAAATACATTAATTATAATAAAGGGCTGGTGTAGGACTTGAATGGGTCAGCAGGGTCATCAGCATAACAATGAAAATTTATCCCATGCTGCCAAATAATGTTCCCTAAGGGAAGCATGTAAAAGGTGAAAAGGATTGGTCCAAGTACAGAACCCTGAGGAACCCCATGGCTAACCTTACTGTATGAGGAGGGACCACCATGGACATGAGCAAACTGGTATCTATCAGATAAATATGATCTAAACCAGTCTAGTGCTGTCCCTTTAATCCCAATCACATGTTCCAGTCTCTGTAACAGGATGCTGTGATCAACTGCATCAAAAGCAGCACTGAGGTCCAGCAGAACCAGCAAAGAAACCAGTCCATGATCTGTAGCTCTAAGATCATGAGTTTGTTTGGATGGGATCTAAAAGACATGTGGTGGACCTACGCTACATGTATCATTTTTTGGTCTGCACATGCAATGGTCACTGTATTCATTCAAACTAAAAGTAAGGGGTGCTACTCAGCCAATTTTCTTTGTTAATATTCATACTTCAAATGATCAATTTCTGAGCTAATAATAATAATAACTAACAATATTACAATAGGCTCCTCACATTTAACATTAAGAGCTGTCTGTTTAAATATAAATGATATAAAAACAATCATATTACATTTAATTCCTGAGCTAGTTTCGTTCCAAATCCTCAGAAAGAAAATGTTACAAAGATTGCACAGCTGAAGGTTTCAGTATTCCTTTGAGCACCATAGTATGTACATAGACTATTTAAATAACAAAACAACTTTTATGCCATGGTATTAATTTGGCACACAATAAGTGACCACAAAAGTCTTGCTAAGTATATAGTTTTGTTTTCTTCTACATGGAGCCGATCTCATATGCCTGCCGTGAGTCTCTGTGAGGGTAATTCAAACCTAATCAAGTCCAATGTCCTCTAATTTTTCACATTCTCCTCCTGCTGTTTCCTAACAGTATCAGATTTCCACCAGTACTCTGAGCATCCACAGAGGCAGTGCACAGCAGGACTTTGCGTCATGGAACTAAGAGTCCCACTCGACAAGGTGACAACATGACAGAGTATTATAGGTCCAAAATATGCCGACTGCTCATTAAATAAAGGGTTATTTTGAGTGTTGAGATGAATCTTCCACATCATTAGGGACTGGGATGATGCTTTATGCACAGGGGTTAACAGTGGGGGAGGCAGTGAGGCTGAGATGAACAATGTGATGAGAGGTTCTGCACTGATATTTCAGTATGCAGAACAACATGTAACTGGTCAGAGCAATGTATCAAACATTAAAATATAAGAGAAAATATATTATGTGTGTGTAGGCAGTCATAGCAAGGCTCCATCCACAGGCTTATACTGAATAAGTTATCTCATTGAATAAAGAGGGTGGAGAGATGCTGATGACACCCCATGGTTTTAATTAGGGTATTAGAACATTTACTGCACATCTGGCTCCTCTCCTGTTCTCTCTTTATTGGACTCCATACCACTAATCTTAATGTGTCAAAGACAAAAACCAAAGTGATGAAATTAAGAGTAGAGAAGATCCAACTACAATTTTGCATAGTTCAAAGCATATTTAGCAGCATCCTGTGATAACTGAATTGTCTTCAGAACATGAACATCTGGGAAGGCCAATAAATAATTGGATTCAAGTATGTTCGATTATTTTCTTAGCACCCTTTTGAGAAGGGAAAGGACAGCCAACCTGTTCAGTCGGTCTGAAAATATGCTAGGTTGTGTATTTAGCACTCTTATAACTATGCAACTAGAACCAAAATAACCTCATCAACAACTAGTGAAGGTTGAAAGAAATTGGAGTTCATGAGAGTGTCGAGGTTGGCAAAATTCACTCTTGTGCAACATTTAACAGCCAGCAGGTATGTTAGAAAGTACACTGCTACTATAAAGGTGTGTTCATGTGTGTGTGGGGAGAGGGGGTGTAAATGCCTGCTGAGGCCTTGCAGCCTGGAATAAAGAAGAGCAACAAAAGAAAGAAGGTTGACAAAGATGGCTTGCATGCTATACTAACCAACCTTCCCCTAACCGTGCACCTCATGAACTTCCTTAGACCATGCTGGTTGAAGTCACAAGCATGTGTCACATGTGACCTTAACAGCTAATGAGATAAGCATCCCATAGTGATTATATGGATTCAAACCTAATTAATATTAACTTAATGTACCAGAGCCAAATGAACCATAACCTGAGTACCAAACTTATCATTATTATTTGCTTAGCTGAGTTAGTCTAGACTGATTTGGTGTTATCATTCCTGGAGGTAGATGCTCACTCGTGTTTTGCTCTTAGCTGGTGATCCTGGTGGAGGAGCCAAGCTGGTACACTGGTCACAACTTAATTTGTTAGCCAACTGCCTGGATGGTCACTAGCCTGCAAACCTTGTGTTTGTTGCTAAGTGGCTGAGTAGAGCTTTTATATTACCTTCACATTTTCCCAAGTCCATCCATCATCAGCTTTCTCTCCTCTCTATACTGCCCGCATATTAATAACGTGTGTTATGTTGTTTCTGGTTCATGACGCTACTCACATAACCCACTCGGATGTTTCCCCACAATGTATAATGTACTGTTTTCAACCACTACTGTGCCGCGGCGTAGTGTCAGGGGTGCTGTGGGAAATCATCCAATTTCACATAATTGTAAAAAAAACTTAAAAAAAGAATCTGCAAATAATGTGCTGTTGCCAAGTATCTGTGCTGTCCAATAATCAGCAGACTAATTGTGTAATACACTTCCATATCAGTAGGTGGCAACAGGTATCCAGTTACTTTAAATAGTGATGTGTCAGGTGGCGGTGACAATGGCATGTGCCTTGCGAAGCTAGACAGTGACAGTAATGGAGATTTTTTTGAAAAGAAAAAATGATTCTAACCCAGAACTGGACCCTGGACAAAATTCTGACTCAGATGAAGACCCAAGTATGAGTGGAAGTCAAAAGAAACCAAAGATGGTTTATTTGTGGAAAGTCTCTAGCATAAGCCAATATAGCGAAAGCTATCTTTCATTTGGATTTACTTTCATTGGGGATGCAACAATCCCGACTCAGTTGTGATTGTTGTTTGTGGAAAAGCTATGCAACAGGTCTGTGCTTCCAAGAAAGTTTAAGTGGCATCTCCAAATGAAACACCCTTCACTTCAGAACAAGAAGGCAGACTATTTTGTTCGTCATTGTGCACACACAGAGAAGCATGCAACACTGATGAGAAAAACCACAAAAGGTAAATGAAACTGCCCTTAAAGGTAGCTATCAAGTTGAACTTGTAGCCAAATTTAAAAAGCCGCGCACTGTGGCAGGGACACCAAGACTTCAGCCATTGTAAATGATATGTTCAGACCTGAAGCGGCAAAATAAATAAATAAATCCAAAGTCCCTCTCCCAGATAACGCCTTTTCTAGACGTATTGGTGACATGTCTGCAGACATCAAAAGTGTAGTTTTTGAAAAGATCCATATTAGTAATAAGTTAGCATTGCAACTTGTCTACTGATGTTAGTGGACATGCCCAGCTCTTGTACAATTTGCTGTTTATAAATAGAGATGCAATAAGAGAAAACTTCCTCTTTTGCAAGTCATTGCCAAAAAAAAAAAAAAAAAAAAAAAAAACAACAGGAGAGGAAATGTTTCAGGTCACATCTGAATATTTTTAACAAGGAGGACTTAAATGGGAAAACTGCATGAGCGTCTGCACTGATGGGGCAGCAGCCATATTCGGATGACCCAAAGGCTTTGTAAGCAGAGTGATAGAAAGAAACCCCAATGTGATTGTTACGCACTGTTTCTTTCACCGTGGGGCTCTCTTAGCCAAAACTTTACAAGCAAACTTAGTTCCTGTGTTAGATGATGTGCGCACGGTGAACTTTGTTCAATCACAACCTGTGAAAAGTTGGACATTTGCATCATTATGTGAGGAAATGGGCATGGAACATAAAGCCTTACTGTTTCATATGGAGGTCCGGTGGTTGTCCCGTGGCAAGGCACTGGCCCGTCTTTTTGACAAATGAGAGGTCCGATTACGCAAAATTGATGGCAACCGATGGCAGATATTTTTCATCATCTGAATGAACTGAGCAACGTATGCAAGGCCAAAATGAAAACCTGCTTCCAAGCAAAGATAAAATAAATGGATTCCATTTAAAGGTGCAACTCTTGAAACAACATGTGGACACCGAACAAAAACCTTAACACCTGAGGAGAAGATGTCATTTTATGTTTCTTCAGCATCCATCAAATCCCTTGACTGGGTGAGGGACCCATACAGCTCAGCATCAGTTGGTGCTGCCAATGAGTGCCCTATTCTGGAAAAGCTGTTTTGACATTGCTCCCATTTTCCACAACATATCTCTGTGAGGTGAGCTTTTCAAGCCTGACTACTATAAAAAGCAAAAACAGAGACAGAGCTGTTGAGGAAGAGTAGGATTTGTGTAGTCTTTCGATTCCTGCCACTATATCAGCTTTATGTTCATCCAAACAGGACCAGGTGTCACATCGAGTGAGTAAAAATATTATAAAATGTATTTATTTGATTGAGAACGACTTTATATCATTAATATACGCTACGAGATTCATTTTTACATTTTCTGCTGGTGGTGTGCCTAGAGATTTCTTGAATGAAAAAAGTGTGCCTTGGCTCAAAAAAGGTTGAAAAACACCGGTTTAAGTTACAGTGCCCGATTCTCAACCTTGTTATTATAACCTGCTCTTTCCTGTTATTTCCCCTTCTCCTCAGTGAGTTGACCCTCCTTTGTACTGAAAAAAGATGCCTACCCTTGCCTTAAGCTTCCCAATTCTGTTGTCACTTCTCATTTGCTTTTTTTTTTCTTTCTTTCTCCATACTGTTGCCTTCTGACTGACACTTTAATTCCTCTTTCAAAAATGCTCCTCTTCACTGCTTCTTTTGCCACTTTATCTGCCCTCTCATTCCCCAAGATCCCCATGTGAGCTTGGGTCCACAGAAATGCAACACAAAGCCCTGAACATTTCCCTACACTGTTATTATATTTATTACTAAATCTTGATGATTTTGTGATGCTCCTGTTCTAAGGCTTGTTATGGTGAGTCTTGCTGAGTCATTACAAATTAGGGCCTTCTTGATGTTCTGGAACCCCCACTGAACTGTCATGTGTAGTGCAACAACCCAGTAGCAAATAAACTGATGTAATTTGATGCTCTTTTACTATATTCAAAGTTTCCAGAAGGTACTATAAATGTAACTCCAGTTGCATGCGTGTGTGTCCTTTGACCCATCGGTATATATCTGGATCCAGTCCTCATATCTGCTGTCCAGAATAGAGTAGAACTCGCTTTTAATATCAGAGCTCTCTTGCGGCGCTTGACTTTGAGAAGTTATCACCTTATCACCCACCCCCATATTTGTTGCCACTTCCTCGCCCTTCCACCTAAAACTCTCCTTCTGTGCCCTCTCCTCCTCCCAACTCACTAATAGAACCCCTTTTGTGGGGTGATTGTACCTCTGACCTCTTTAATTGATACAATAATTAGGAACCAACTGTTTCCTCCTCAGCCACAGTGACTTTTTGACCTGCCCCTACCTGGAGCGGGCAGACAGGTGAGGTTTTGATTGCCTCCAGACACAGTCGAAGTGCGTGTGCCTGGATCATATCCACCACAGTTAGTGCCGACTTTGCTGCTGATCCATACACTGCGCCCCCATAATCTATTCAAGATCTGATCAAAACCACATAAACATATTTCATTGATGTGAAATCAGCTCCCACAAGACATCTCATGATATTCAACACTTTTTTACATTTATTTACTACCTAATTGATCTGTTCCTTCCAGCTCAGCTACTAAACAAAATAAATGCCAAGGAAGCAAAAACTCAACCCTTTCTAATACACTCCCATACATCTTTAAATGAGTCTCTCCTAACCTCTCACAAAAAAAACATCACCTTTGTTTTTATCAGATGAGAACTTAAAGCCCATTTAATTCCCCATCTTTCAACTTTATTTATTCCCTCCTGCATTGCAATATACTGGTTCCTTCCTCTTTTCCAAAGTGCTCCATCATTTGCAAATAGTGTCCTCCCCTAACCTTCTGGAATATTTGAGAATACATCATTTATCATAATTGAAAAAAAGTGTTGGACTGACCACACTCCCCTGTGGTGTACCATTTTCGACGATGTAGTCTTGATAATTCTGCTCCTGTCCTCACCTGGATGGACCATCACTTAAAAAATCCCTAACCCAGTTAAATACTTTCCTTGCTATCCCCATTAACTTCACTTTTATCAGCAGCCCCTCCAGCCACAACATATCATACACATGTATAACTCCACCTACAATCTCATTATTGACTTGAGCCTTCCTGACTTCATCTTCTAAAGAGACTACTGGTTCTATGGTTTGCCTTATTTGTGTTCCCTACTGCCTCCTTACACTTCCCATTCCACCATGGCATCACCTTCTTCCTCCCATTACCTATGTTCTTTGGAATAGATTTTAATGCAGATGCTAAGATACTTTGTTTTACTTTATAATCAAGTATCTCTATACCTCATTGATTTGACTTAACTGCCTATCACTTTCTTCCATAAATGTCTCCCTGCTTTATTAATGATCCACGTGCTTCCACTTCTCTGTCCTGTTTGCAGAAAGGCAATATTTATCTTGCACCATACTGGATAATGATTACTCCCTATCGTTCCTCTCTGATCCTCTCCAATCACACCAAGCTGCAATGCTGCTCGACACCAATGTCAAATCCAGCACTGACTCTTCACCTGTTTTCACATTAAAATGATCTGCCCATTAGGATCCGATCACTTCCCCATACCATGCAGTGCCTGTTAAAATTAGCACACCATATATTTGCACCCTCACTCTCTCCTATCCCTTCAAGTTTCTCTCTCTATCTATTTGATCTTCTGCCAGGATTATAATTTACTATGAGCAGTTCCTTCCTTACAGCCCAAACTTTCTCCACACACAACATACTCTTCTTCCCTACCTTTACCAACCACTGCATTTGGAACTCCTTCACAAATGTCATGCAGCCACCACCCATCCCTGTGCTCTCTCCCATACAAGGCTAAATGACGATTTTATCCCTGACTCTTGCACACACAATATCTGGCTTCTCACTTCTATTATTTACTAAGTTCTTGAAATCCTGTCCATTTGCAAGCAAACTTCTAGCATTCCATTGGAGAATAAGCATGATTAGTATGACCACCCCATACATACTGCTTCCTGACTTGACTGAACTGAGGTCATCCCTTACTCCTCATTTTAGGCCGACCACATCCAGATGATGTTCAGCAGTGTTTAAGATAATCTGAATCCTTTCAGTTTATGACTTAGTTTCAAATGTTGCATTCATCACTCCAGCAATGAAGGTCACCATTTTTTTATTCTGTCCATATTTTCCTTTACTCTTCTTGCTCTTTTTCAAATAAAATCAATCTTTATTTATATAGCATGTTACAATCAAAACTGTCTCTAGGTGCTTTACAGAATCCCAGGGTCTGACCCCCAACAAGCAACAGTGGCAGGAAAAACTCCCCTTTAAAAGGAAGAAACCTTGAGCAGGACCAGGCTCATGTAGGGGGACCCTCCTGCTGATGGGGAGGGGGGGGGGGGGGTAGAGGGAGAGGAGAAGGGGGAGGACAGGTAGAGGAGAGGAGAGAATAGGCAGAGATCATGGAAATACATTAATTATAACAAATTGCTGGTCTAGGGGTTGAGTGGGTCAGTTGGGTCAGATGTCAAGAGCCAGCTGCTCTCTGCTGTACACCCTCTCCTCTGTTTTCCCAGTCCAGTCAGTGTAACTGCTTCAGCTCTCTCATCCTGATTTTTTGAGCCTCATCTTCTGTTTTTAAATCATTTCACACCCCCAATAGGCTACACTGTGGTTCCTTCCACAATTACAGAATTTTGGCTCCACACTTTGGCTCTTCCCCACATTTTCCATACTCATGCTCCCCATCACATCTCAGTAATTACCCACCCCCCAACTCCCACCTCTTCGCTCCCCAACTCTCACAGCTTTGGATTTTTTAAATCTCTCCAAACTAGTCATTTTCTTTGCTTCCTCTACCTGTTGTACTGTGTTGCACCCAACAAGCAGATTTCCATCTCCTAAAATCCTGGCACACTTTACTTCCCTGACTTGTCCTCATAGTTTTTGTTAATTTCAATGGATCAACTTTCCTCACTCCTCCCTCTCCTTCAAACCAGACAACCATGTTCAGTGCTACAATCTTTGGAACTGGCTCATCTCCTCTACCCCCCTTGCTCTCTGTTCCAGCTTAGCTACCAATCACTTCATCATCCTTCTACTCCCTCTCTTCCTTCTCTCAGCATTTTCTCATTTGCTCCCTCTCGGTCCATTCTCCTCACTCAAATCTACAGTTTTCTCCACCCCCCCCCCTTTCATTCTGCTGGCCACTGCCTTTTTCAATTGGAGTTTACGCGTATCGTCCGCCAGGCCTTACAGGTCATCGGCTGATATCCCCCCGGCTACTCCCCTGTCGCCAACATGGATGGTAACTCATGTTTCAAATGCTTTGTTTTTGTCACTTCAAAAATCCAGCCATCATCTAAGCACACAGAAAAAGGCAGTCACACCCTCTCTCCACACCAACTTCCCCCTCTGATGCTGCTCAGATGGGGTTGGCTGCTTAAAAGGTGTCCCAATCACATTGATAAACTGCAGGTGTGCAATCAGCAGCACAAGACAGAAAATGGGTCAAGCACGCCTCCTAGGGGAAACACAGAGCAACAACAACACAGCAAACACAGGATCATAACGTGTCACAAAGATGGTTTCGACCATTCAATTTAATTTGGCTCACTTTAAACACGTGAGGCCACATTGGAAAACAGAGGCAGCCACATTCTTTATAGAAACCATGATCTATTCTCACATCTTGCATTGTTTCACAAGCTGGCCCCAAACAAAAACAATAACTCTGGTGCCAAAATAGTCCCTCTGTAAGCAGAATTTAAAAGCACTACAACTGCTATCACCACTGTTATATACTAACAAAATATATAATCTGACAGTTTCTTACATTTTTTAAATGCTTGCCTCATTTCTAAAATGCTACATGAGCTTCCACCATAACAACTCTGCTGTCTCATCTACACACTACAATACACACACTCACTGTTCTTTTGTTTTCTCTTGCCCTGACCTACTAAGGTACTACAGATGAAAACTAGCATTTACATTTTTATTCCACACTGAAAAGTCCAGAATGTACATTTTCCCTTTTTAAGTAAACAAAAACAAGCAAACAAAAAAAAAGAAAAACAGTACAGACACATGCAGACAGGTTTTATTGTGGCTTTATCCATCATTCTGCTTTCTACCTTCCTTTCATTACAGCACAGTGCTACTCTCTTCAAAAAAAGCTAAATCCTGAAGATTAGAAACCAGGCTTTATAATTAACATTTGATGTGACACCTGTGAAGATAGTTAGGTAGACAACTCAATACCCATGATTTCAAATCAGCTGATCAGTCACATGACTCTCTCCCGATTAGGGCAAGTATTTAATCCACCACTTTTACCGTGTTGCCCCAATTGCTCCATTGCTACTGTGCTTGATTTTTGACTTTTGAATTTTCGTGTTGGATCCTGCCTAGTAATTAGGATTTTTGCCAATTGGACCGAATTCAGTTTCAGTTTTGACCCTTTGTTCTGCTTTGGAGTTTCCTGTCTTCGATCATGACAGAATGTTTAGAATTCCAGGTTTCACAAGTGTTTGTCTTAGCATATCACATGAAGAATGGTTTTGTCTAAAATTAGGCTGTCAGAACTTGTCATTTTAGGTCATTTTGAATTATTGATTTCGTTTGTGTCTATGTGCGATAGATAGATACCGTGCAAACTCTCACCCATATGGAACAATGCGTATAGCCTGCAGAGTAATAAAATTATAAAATTCTCCACAGGGAAATCTAAAGGAATTACTCATACTGGACATGTTATGCAAGATCGGACATTTATCCCATTTCAAGATACAAGGGACACGTTTATTAGAAGAAAGATGGCTTGAAAAGAATTAGGAGGAATTGTAAAAGAAGCATCTTTGTAAAACTGGAAACACCTTCCCTGAAGATGTTATGGCAGAAACCCAACAGGACACTTAACCCACAATGCAGACAATGATCAGAAAAGTCATTTTCCAAAAAACAAAAAGAGCACCGAGCAAAAAATGCAGGCTTTGCCCCAACAAGAGCAGGCTTGACCCAGGAAACACATCTGGGCGTGGCAGGTATGGCACTTGGCATTTACACAATAAACTGGCGGCGCATGAGAGGACGAGTCGGAGATAAAGACAGCTTCTCCTGATGAGCAGCAGGTAAGAAACTCCAGAGAAGCGGTTGGAGAAATCTGCCTGCCAAACCCAGCCTTCACAGATGAAGGAAATGAGACAAAAAATACAAGGCAGGGGAAAAACCTGGTCTGATGAGGAGAGACAGTGTCCATCCCACACGGGATGGTGCCTCTCTCATTTCTAGTAACTTGGCCAAATTTGTTAGACCCAGAGTGACTTGACAATCCAGGGTCCAGACCAGGATGCAGAGTTGTGGTCTTACACACCTCTCTGCTGTTTCCGGAGAACCCTCATCCACCAACAAAAACATATTTAACACAGACGTAGTATCTGTTCCATGATTAAAAGTTCACTAAATACAGAGCAGGGGAGCAGTCAATCGTGTGTGTGTGCGTGTGTGTATATATATATATATATACACAGTATATATATATACACCAAGGATATCAATAGGATCACCAAACCACATTGGTCTGGGAGTATAGTATTTCTTACTATTGTTTTTAGTCTTTTTGCAAGAAATTCTGTTTAATATTTTTGCATCATTACGTTGCAAAGGGATTGGTCTGCAGTTTTGCAGCAATGTGTGATCCATTTTAATCTTGCTTTTCCAATAATGAGATTAAGCCAGGAAATATTTAGCATTATTTGACCAGGTATTAAGCAATGTTTTTCTATTGATATTTCTATATCTTTTCTTGGATTTGGTAAGACTCTTGGTAAAACCTTCAGCACCTGCGCTTTCACCTTTTTCCAAATAGACTTCTTGTAACTCCTGTTGTATATCGAGACATTCACCATATTCCCTCTCTATTGAATTTGAATTAACATGATTTCAGTGGGCCTAATACGCTGGAGTATTATATCATTGGGGGATTGAAATTAATAGAGTTTATGAAGTATTTTTGTCCCAACATTTGTTTTGCTACCCCAATCTTTTTACTGCTTCCTTTAATGAGTTTCAATACATTTTTTATGCTTAAAAATTACTTTGTTAATCTCTCTCTCCTTTTTCAATCCATCTGATTTTATCACTCAATTAATTGCATTAATTGCAATTCCTTTATTTTCTACTCCAAATTGGCACTACCTGGTGCCTCTAAAGCATTCTATTTTGATTATCAATGTGGTCCCCCCCCCCACCCCCTATAATGTATTTATTTTTACTATATGCACTTATGTGCTATATGTACTGGAGTGCACTTGAAAACACCTCCATGTATCTGCCAAGCCCAACAAAAGCAAAATGCCTTAAATAACATAAAATTAAAATATCGCATACCATAATAGCATATATTCTTATTTCGAACACCTTTTCTATTTTAATCTACATCTAAACTAGAATAAAAGTCGCCATGCCTTGCCAGGCTCTTGTTATGTATGTTGTATAATGACAATCCCTTCTGAGTATGGTGGAACAATTTTTCTTTAAATATAATCTTTCATTTCTTTTATACATTCTCACACCAAGAACTCCAATGTGAAAAGTAAATATCACATCCACATTCTCGATTAAACTTAATCTAATCAGATAGTGTAGAATGGGTCCCTCTTAGATGCAATGTATCATCTTTTTTTATCTGCAAGCCACATAAAAACATTTCTTCTTTTTTCTGCAAAACCATTGAGATGAAAACTTAATATCAACAGCTCTGACATAAGGATGAGGATAGTAACAGGCTATTAATAATGAAAAAGTATTGATAGGAAACAATTTAGACCAAAATACCATCAGAGAGGAATCCCTGGTCAGTTTAGTAGCGTATAACTTTTGATGAAACTACTGCAACACTTTATCTGCTTGTATTGGCCAAATTTATTAAAAATGATCAGTTTCCAGGAACTCATTTTGGGTGTGGCTAGTTTCCTGAAAGATCCCCCCCACCTCAGATGATATACAGAAGAGAAAGATATGTCTTTAGGGTCCTACTTCTTAAGTTGAAGTTACATTTTTTTAAAAACCCTTTAAACTCTTTATCCAAGATGTCAGGTAGACCACTGATAATGACCATATCACTCATTGAGCTACACTGCTGATCCCTCACAGTCTACAAAAGGAAAATAAATCCCTGATGAAGCTGTAAAATTTCTTGTTCCATGGGACAAGACTTATCTATCAGTTATCAATTTTTAAGCCACAAATTGTTTGTGTCAGTTCCTTTAGTGAGACTATATTCAGTGTCTGTAAATTGTGGCCTGAAATAGCTCACTGTGTAACTGCCTACACTTCTGCTCTTGTGCTGAGGTGGAAAATTCAGCTCACTCTGCTGTGCCCCTCTTCCACACCTACCTGATTTTCTTTGACCATTTTCACCTGTTGCTTGTTTTCAGTCCGTATTCAAGCCACTGTAGTTTGTTCATGCTTTGCCAGATTGTTATTGCTTCATGCCTCACTTTCCAGCATTTTTTTCAGTCAGGTACCGTATTTTCACAACCATAAGGCGCGCCGTATTATAGGGCGCACCTTCAATTAACAGCCTATTTTAGAAATATTTTCATACACAGGGCGCACCGTGTTATAAGGCGCATAGCATAGAAACTGCGTAGTGCCTGTGGTTTCATGACGCGTTCACTAGATCGAGCTGCGCTAAAAGGAATGTCAATAAAACAGCCAGATAAGTCAGTCAAACTTTATTAATAGAATACGAACCGTCGTTCTCACAACTCTATTCACTCCCAAAACGAATAAACAGCTGTTTTATTATTTTTCCCGAGTGACGTAGTGTTTTCGCATAACACAGTTCGTTTAATAACAGCGAGTTATAACAGGCAGTGCAACATTTTTATCACAAGTGGATAGTGGAGTTTAATAAATCTTCAATTTAGTGCAACATTTTTATCACGTAGTGGAAACACGTAAAATAATTAGTCTGATACTGTTGCGGTAAATCAAACGTTAGTGCAAACACAATATACGGTAACTCGAACTCTCGAAGTAGTGCAAAGCGATAGCAATATAACAACGTTGTTCAAACGGTAATGTCCATATTCACAGTATGACCAGCCTTGTTAAGTTGTAAACACACAAAAGAAACACATAAAGCTCACTTTATCAGTTCATTCCTCATCCAGGAATCCCTCGAATACTTCTTCTTCGGTGTCCGAATTGAACAGTTGTGCGAATACGGCGTCCAACATGGTCGGCTCCGTCTCGTCAAAGTCGTCATCAGGGTCGGTGTCGCTGGTGTTGTCTGGTATTTCAGTGACAATCCCTGCCTTCCTGAAAGCTCGGACCACGGTCGATGCCCAGGCGTTTACGATCCACTGGCAGATAGTGACGTATGACGCTCGGTGCCGTCTCCCCGTCTTGGTGAACGTTCGCCGTTCGTCATCCACCGCTCCCACGCAGTTCGCAGTCTAGCTTTGAATGCACTGTTGACACCAATATCTAGCGGCTGGAGTTCCTTTGTTAATCCACTTCTTGCTTTGTTTCCTCGGAAGCTCCGTTGAGTCTTCTTTACCTGGCGCAGGTCGTCTTGTTGCTTCCTCCACTTCCGCACCATTGATTCGTTCACGTTAAATTCTCTTGCCGCTGCTCTATTTCCGTGTTCAACTGCGTGACTGTTAGTCTTCAGTTTGAACTCTGCGTCGTAAGCGCATCTCTTGCAAGGAGCCATTTTGGGGTCTTTACAGACAAAAATGGTTTGGGACTGAATTTACTGCTGTTACCTCGGCCACGCCTATTGACTACGGTAGCCGCGATTAACCAATATTACCGTAATCCATACAAAAGGCGCTCTGGGTTAAAAGGCGCACCGTAGATTTTTTAGAAAATTCTAGGCTTTTAGGTGCGCCTTATAGTCGTGAAAATACGGTATTCTGGTTAGTCGACCCTGCCTGCCTTGGACTTTCCTTCTTTGTCTCCAACAACCTGACAACCTCCTTTTCCGCGACTAAGAGCTTTGCCTTCGTGTGTCTAACCCTAACCCTCTCATGGAGTTCCATGATTACTTCTATTGTCTGCAAATCATCAAAGCTCTTTTTAACTGTCTGGAACTGCTGTGCTGTGATTGGTTCCTACCACACTCTTGTCACACTGCTAGATAGCTGTTTTATTTTTCTGATGTCACATGGGAATACCTTCATGGAACTCACATCCACAGGTTTTTCCTCCAACAAGCCCCAAGTTAAGCCATTTCTGTCCATCTCGTCATTTGGGGAGCTTGTGTTGCCAGCCAGCAGGTCCAGATCTAAGCCATTAAAGGAGTCATTGGCTATCCTTTTTTTTTTCTCTCTTAATGAAATTTGGTGACTTTTCCTCATTTAGGGTCATAAACAGTTGGGCACAATCTGGACATGTTGGTGCATCCTGGAATGTCTGTGCAATATTTGGATACATTGATAATGTTGCGGGTCAATTTGACCTGGACACGTTAATGGGGGTGTGTAGCTGTTCAGATTCAAAATAAAGATGTCTCTTTTTACTTTCATGTACACTTATTTGATACATCTTTGAGCACAAGAGTAGACAAGAAGCCACACATGATCCCGGATTTCAATTTCAAAGGAGGGGTGGACAATCTAGACAAAGTAACAGCAACATACAGCTGCCAGCACAAGACTGCCCATTGGCCTTTGGTGATTTTCAGCCACATTTTGGACATGTTTGCTTGTAATACCTATGTTCTGTGGACTGAAATCAACCAGCAATGGAATGCCAAAAAATTGTACCGACGTCAGCTTTTCCTGGAAGGACTTGGAAAAGCCCTTGTCACTCCCAAGATCCAGACACGAGCCAGGCCAGGTCAATCCCCAGCGGCTGCACCCATGATTAAAAAAGTCAAACTCAGGTCACCCAACCAACCTCCAGTGGACACAGGTGAAAAGAAACGGAAAAGGTGCCAGGTCTGTCCCTCCAGAGAGGACAGCAAAACAAGTATCTCTTGTGTGAAATGCAAGAATTACATCTGTAGAAAGCACACAGTAACATTCTGTCCATCATGTGGAGAACAGTGAAAACGTTGAACATTGAATGTTAAAGTTAAGAGGAAATGTGTTCGTGAAGAGGAATAAACTCACCCCTGTGCTTTCTTCGAGTCAAGAAGGAAGATAATAAGTGAGTAGGATGAAGAGAGAATCAAAAGATGAGTAGAAGGAAGAATATCATTTTGACTCAGGAGGATGATGGAAGAGTTTAGCTAAATAGTCCCTAAATATAGTTTTGAAATTAAAAATGTATTGAATATCACTTTTCTGACTGTTTCTATAATCTAGAATAAAGTAGTTCTTGGTTTAACCTGTTTTCTTGGCTCTTTTGAGGCTTTTACACAGTACGGGTCAAAATGACCTGTAACATCATCAATGTAATTTTTTTCCAACATAAAATAAGGGTTAGCTTTGGGTCTTTTGTCTTGTCAGTCATCTCCTCCCACCTTTAATTCCCAGTAACTACACAACTCAGAACTGTTCTTGAACAGGTTCCTGTGTTTCCATGTCTGAATTAAGGGTCCAGTCAATAGCCCAGTTTAACAGAATGACTCAACTTGGATCCAGTAGACATCTCACTGCAAACTCACTGCAGTCTTTCCAATCAGGGCACACTCCTAAGCCAACACCAGCAGATGGTTCAAGCACTGTTCAAGCATGATCAATCCAATCCAGCAGGACTCATCAATCAAGAGTTTGAGGATTCATGTACCCACCATAACAATGAATGCAACAGGGATTCTTACACTGCCCCCACTCTGGAGCGAGGCCTGGGGTTGAGGCTTGGAGAATTGCACCTGATGGCTAGGTCTCTGCCCACAGGACACGGTGGCCACTCAGCAGTCTATCAAGTGTGGTGGGATTTTGGAGAAGCGATGGAGAATGACTATGGGTCAGCCTTTAAAAAATCCTGGTAAACTGTCCAGCACCAAAGTGCTCTCAATGGAAGATGACATCCTGGCAGCAGACAATACTTCCATTATTTTACTTAAAAAAAAAAATCAGTATTCCATTTTATCTTTAACTTTTTCACAAACACTGAAATGCGGAAAGGGGATCATCAGTGATAAAGGATCCATATCTGGATATGTTGAGCTTCATCATTGAGAGTGTTTGTTCACATACTGTACATGGGTAAATCCAAAGAGGACTAAAATCCTCTCATCCTAAATCAAGCACTCACTCTTTGGCAGTGTAAGACTGCTATGTAGTACTTCACTTCTGCTGTGATTGATTGCCTCTATCTGTCAGAGCTAGAAGTGAAACCAGGAGTGAAGATCACCAGTTGCAGCCTCACTGTTCATAAAGTGGGACCCAAGAAGACAGACAAAAAAGACCACTTCGGTGATCTACAGGTTATTTCCAAAATATTTACACAATGGATGTGCTTTAAATAGTGACAACAGTGAACAAAGTGCCAAGCCAAACCCAAGGAAGTGCTCATCAGAACAGTGGTGACACTCAGTTTACCTGAGTACAGACAAAAAAAATAAAATAATCTGATGCTGGGTAGCTGGTGCCAGCTGTATAAGAGGCCTGCCAAATGACCAGATTAGCTGCAGGTGTGGAGGCAGCCAGCACAACAGATAAGTCACCCACGCCCCCTAGCGGACAAAGAGAGCACAACCCCCCCCCCCCCCACAAAAAAGCACAGACCAGACACAGGATCATAACACTAACCTCTGTGTGTGTTTGTGTCTCATCTTCTCATCTTCTTAACGTTTTTATCCCATTCATGGTCATGGGGAAGGTACATGATGGGCAAAGGTCTACCCTTGGATGAGTTACCAGTTCATCCCAGGCCCTATATGAGCATTTGAGGGTTCAATATTTTGCTCAAGGGTACCTCGGCAGTGCTCTGAAGGTGTTTCTGGCACCTCCCCTACTACCACCTTCCATGTTTTGTCTACACTGGGGCTCAAACTAGGAACCCTCTCAGCACAATTCCCAACAGACTACTGACCACTGTTACCACTGCCCACTTCTCTCTGTGTTATTTAATATAATAGAAATGACCCAAAGTTTAGACTACAAAAGTCAGATTTAATAATAGAAAACACAACATCTGGTATCTGCTGTGGGAGTTGTCAGGTATATATTAAACATGCCTGCTCTTGTTCTTAGTAGCTTACTGTAATATACAGTGATGTATCTCTCTATATACTGTCTTACTTACAGTAAGGTTCTCCTGCCTGCAGAGTGTGTGGAGAGGTGCTATATGATTGCAGTGTATATGAGTTCATTTAAAGTTTGATATTATTAGACAGCCTTGTTAACCACTATTTACATGCACTAGGAGCAGTTGGTGAGAGAAAGCCATTGGGGAAAGTGTGTGTTTTGTTGAAGGACCGCTGATTAAAAAAATCTTAAATATTACTTTTCTCCACAATCAAAAGCTTTAATCACAATTGCCTTTGCATATATATGCAATTTCCTTGTACATTATTTACTGTGCAGAATTTTGATGCCTTCACATTTACATTTGTCTTGTGGTTTCATGTTGGTTTGTGGCCTCTTCTTGTTCTTTGGAGGATATCAAAGGCTACTCTTGTCTTCTTAGAAACAGTAATATGTTTCAGCTGTGCTGCCCTTTAGGAGGCCTTTCATTTCTCACTGCAGTGTCCCAGTCTGATCCGTGGAACCCAGAGGAGCTATAAAATGTTGATTTATTTTGCTCTCCTGCAGTTCAGCACAGCATAGAGCCTGGAGAGAAGTTAATGACGTTCCAGCCCAACTATTTAAGCCACTATTTGAACAATGTGGAAGAGAACATAAGAAATGTGTGCCATTTGCTTGCCTGGTTCATTTTGGCTCAAAACCTTCTGGTAGTGATGAATTAGATCACCTTTCCTCTCATTACCAAAAATAGGGTTCAGTTGTCTGTCCTACTTTGTTCCTTGATGGTCCATAATCGTCTTTGATGTTTCTAGCTTTTCTCAACACTGCTTTTATGTTTTCTGCCGCCCTCTAGTGGCCAACAGCTCGGTGACCTTGTGATGATGCTCATTTCAGGTCCCCCTCTTGTAGCCTTAATTTCACTCACTCACTTTCTACCGCTTGTTCCTCCACTGAGGGTCGCGGGGGGACTGGAGCCTATCCCAGCACAATGGGCGGAGGCAGGGTACACCCTGGACTGGACGCCAGTCAATCGCAGGGCTAACACATACAGACAAACAACCATTCTCTCTCACACTCACACCTACGGGCAATTTAAAGTTTCCAATTAGCCTAATCCCCAATCATGCATGTCTTTGGAGCATGGGAGGAAGCCGGAGTACCCGGAGAGAACCCACGCAGGCACAGGGAGAACATGCAAACTCCACACAGAAAGTCCCCAGCCTCAGTCCCAACCGGGGATCGAACCCGGGGCCTTCTTGTAGCCTTAATTTCTTTTATAAAACAAATACACCATCACAGTTGTTGACTTTTTAAAATAGTGGGATTGAGTTTTCTGAAATAACCTTGGTCCCCAGGCCAATAAGAGCCTTAAAATACCTTCATTGACATAATGGTAAAGACTCGGCTTGCTTAGAACCCAAGCTAAATAGGTACCTTCAAATGAAAAATTTCCAAACGTACTGTGATGAGTCACATAAGCCTCATCTGTCTCCTAGGTAACCAGGCAGTGTCTTGATCCTTCCAAAAGGAAGGAAGTCTGGCTCTAGACAACCATATCACAGCTCCAGATGACCTTAGTGCAGAACTTTGCTGTGCTGTACTGGGCTTCTAGACATGGGGTCAATTCAGGTTTAACCTAAGATAAACATTGGTCTTAATGTTACGGTCTGGGTTTTAACAGGACCCGAAAGCAGGCAAGAACGCAGTTATGAAAAGTCCAAAACCAGGTTTAATTCAACAAACACAAAAACGGCAGTCCTCCTGGACAAGTTCAAACCTTGGACAACTCGAACGAGCAGGGAAACGTACCATACACAAGATACAAAATACACTAGAAAATTCCGAAAATACCAACACACCAAAAACACCAAAATACTCCAACACTGGTAGGCAGGAGTCCAGTCCTTATATAGGCGGCTAGATTACAGATAGACTGCAAGTGCGTCAGTCTGTGGCAGAAGCATGGCTCTACCACGCCCCCCTGCAGGAAAAAACAACCCAGAACCCTGGACCCTAACAAATAAGAAATTTTAGCTGGGTAACAATTTGTAAATTTATTTGCAAATAAATAAAGGGCGAGTTTAGGGAGGACACTGGTACTAAATTATTTGCACTCAATACCACACTGATTGGGATATACAAAGTAAATGCGCTTGGAATCAGGCATACTCAAAGTTTCATAGATCTAAATTTATTTCTGCACATGTACTTTTCTGGATTTGAACACATGCCAGGTTTCAGTAGGAAATCCACACAAGGATTTGCACATGAGACCCCAGGTCTGCTATAAGCTGCAAACACAAACAGACCCTGAATTGGGTGAATCAGGAATTAGTCTTTACTAATGTTTGGTAGTTAGAATCCATAATACACAAAGATACATGAACTCCACAATGAGGTCGGAGTAGGCTGGGCAAGACAAGCAGGATCAAGTGACAGAGTTGGTGGTGGATTTATCTGGCATGAATATATAATTTTCTAAGGGATGTGTTTGTATTATAAAAGCACCAGCAGTCTGAGCCTATATTAGCAGAAATGAGGTGACGAACTATGTTGAAGACAGCAGCACTGTATTCACAGCATGTTATGGCCCAACTGTGAAGTCCACAACAAAAGAGGAAGACACACTGTCCAGTTAAACCATTTATTTTCTAAACCAAAAAGAAAACACCAAACAAAGGAATATAGCAGGTGAGAGTGAAAATCAGTGGTGTGAGCAAGTGCCTGGATGAAGTGAGTGAAGGGGTGAGGTATGTTGTAGGTGCAAAAGACAATAATTCTCCAAGAGGCAAATCAGCTGGGGTCATGAGGTGGAGATGCAGAAATAGGAGAAAAAGACCCCAAAATGCTAGATCGGGTGCAGCTTTATAACCTGCAGATCACTGGCCAGGAGCTCCAATTAGATTAGCTCTACCCTGCTGGAAACCTGTGAACCACAGACAGCACACAGCAAGACTCAGGGGCCGTCACACTGCACTGTGGTATTTCCTTGTCAAATTATATTAAGTGAAAGGCAGACGACAACTGTGTTTTAGAGTTAGACAATGTTTTTTATGAACATTATCTTGTGATGGTTATTATCTGGTGATAGTTCAGTCTGTTGGGAAATAGGCTGAGAAGTGTAGGGTTCTTGGTTTGAGCCCCAGGGCAGACAAAACATGGAAGATGTTCTGGTAGTAGGGGAAGGTGCCAGAACACCTTCAGAGCATTGGCCAGGTAACCTTGAGCATGGTACTCACATAGGGCCCTGCGACCAATTAGCAATTCATCCAGGGGTATACCCTGCCTTTTCCCATTGTGGACCCTCCCCATGACCCCGAAAGGAATCAAGTGGAAGACGAGGCAAGAAGAGACATTATCTTCACTTATGGCCTGCTCCTTATAGCTGTGATGCCCCCTTGATTTATTGGTCTAATGTGCCATTGCACTTGCCATGGTTTATAACTTCAACTAACGTCAACACAGGAAACTTTAAAGAGGGGTTAGGACGATAACTTGGTGGAGCACATTTTTTGTTGAGTTAGGTCTGATTTTAACTAATTTTTCATGTTAAGTTTTTGAACAACTATAGGATCCCCCATAGTTGCATGTATCCCTTATACAGGATATTTAGAGCACTGACCTACAGTATTGGGAGCTGCACACATCTCTCAATTGTGACTGCTCAAACAAGTTGCCAGGTAGCTGGAGATGAGTCCAAGCATAATCAGCTGGCATGTCTTACTACAGCTCATCAGAGGAATTTAGCTTATCTGAAAGGGAAGCTGTGGAGAAAAACCTGACGTGCTCCAAAAAAAAAATTACTGCAATTTTGTAATAAGCATGTCAATTTGAGTTTCAATCAACATAAAAATCTAACTCATTGGGATTGTTTTTTCTACATTCTCCAGTGAATTAGGGGTTCAAGAGGCAAAAAAATTGACAGGGGGAGCAAGTCAAGAATGAGGTTCAGATCAGTGCTCTGTGTGTGTGTTTGTCAACCTATAGGATGGAGTGAGTGCAGCTAGCAGTATCAATATATGCAGCCTACCGTATTTTCACGACTATAAGGCGCACCTAAAACACTGAGATTTTCTCAAAAATCGACGGTGCGCCTTATAATATGGAGCGCCTTGTGTGTGGACTGAGTTCCAAAATCTGCTGTGCGCCTTTGGTGGATGCACTACGGTAAACGCTCCGCAAATTGATTAACGGCACACCTACGCGTAAGGATCCCCTAAAATGGCGCCGGTCAAGCGAGACGCGTATGAATGAGGCTTACTTTAAACTGCAGGCCATCGAATATGCGGCTGAAAATGGCAATCGAGCAATCTTAGTGTTTTCCCTTAATGAGGAGGCGGCATCTCTCCATACACGCAAGGACAACTGTTGCGCAACGGTTGCCCGCGGATTACCAGGAGAGGGTGGCCATCTTCCCTAACCCTAACCAGGAGAGGGTGGCCATCTTCCCTAACCCTAACCCTAACCAGGAGAGGGTGGCCATCTTCCCTAACCCTAACCAGGAGAGGGTGGCCATCTTCCCTAACCCTAACCATCTGGCCATCTTCCGCACCTACTGCCGCGACAAGATAACCGCGCCCAGCCACATCACCAACATGGGTGAGATCCCTCTGACTTTTAACATCCCTTTGACCCACAAAGTGGAGAAAAAGGGACCGGCACGGTGGCAATACGCACAACGGGGCACGAGAAGTCGTCGTTCACCGTGGTTCTCGGCTGCCATGGAAACGGACAGAACGCTGGATGACGGAAGGCAAACACTCCTTCACAAAGACTATGAGGCAGCGGCGGGCAAGTTATGCCTTCATATGCGGGTGAATTGTAGACGCATGGGCTATGATACCGTCTTCATGTATTGTAAGAGCTTTCACAAAATCAACGCTGAACCGGAACCGGTCGGTGAGTCCGATTTAGATGATTAAGAAGAGGAATTTGTGATGTTGGACATTGAAATAGTGCAGCTGTTTAATTCAGATACAGAAGATGAAAACTTTGATGGTTTTATGGTGGAAGAATGAATATTTTGTTCAATAAATTTGTCGAAATTCCCTGTTTTACTTCCGTTGTCATTTTTTACTGTGTGTTTCAGCGTGCGCCTAATGATACGGTGCGCCTTATGTATGTTTTAAATACAGAAATAGCACCCATAACTGAGACTGAACCTTTTAATACAGTACGCCTTATGGTCGTGAAAATACGGTATTTATTTCAATATCACAGAATTGTTAAGTTTTATTGGAACATGAGTGTTTCTTTTGTCAGAAACAAATCAAAAGAAAAGGAACACTTTCAATTACAAAAATTGCTGAGACAAAAGGTTGTCACCTTTCAGATTTTTTGTGTCTTTGTTTCCTTTTCACAATGACAAGCTTCAGTGCTTTTGAAGGGCATATTCTAGGGCTGGGCCCCCTAAATCAATGTTTAGAAAAGTAATTAAGAAACAACTTTCCCCCAAAAATAAAAACCAAAACATATACATCACGATTTGTCTTCTGGAGACTTTTTTGTGGGAAAGCTGTACTTCTACTGTACATCTGACAAAACTGTGCAACCTTACAATTCTGAGAATCACGAGCACACAGAGCTCAATTCACCAGCTGCTTTATTAGGTTTGCTGTTCAATTGCTTCTTAACACAAATAACGAATCAGCCGATCACCTAGCCACAACTCAGCTCATTTAGGCTTGTAGACATGACTGTTGATGCTGGACAGGCTGGTATGAATCATTCAGAACCTGCTGATGTACTGGGATTTTCACCCACAACCATCTCCAGGATTGACAGAGAATGGTTCCATAAGAAAAAATATCACTGAGAAGCAGCTGTGTGGATGAAGATGTCTTGTTGATGTGAGAGGTCAGAGGAAACTGGACAGACTGGTTCTGAGGATGGAGAGGCAACAGGAACTCAACTCACCACTGGTTCCAACCACAGAATAAAGAGCACTAACTGTGAACAAACAGCAGGTGGAACCTTGAAGCAGATGGGTACAGCAGCAGGAGGCCCCTCCTGTAAGCTCACAATAGCATAATGACCCCACAATTCAAAAAGACTCCTCCAAACTGGACCACAGATGACCAAATCAATGTTTCCTGGTGTAAAGAGTCTCCATTCCAAGGGCAACATTCAGATGATCGGTCAAAATTTGGTGTAAACATCATGACAGCATCTGTCCTGCCCTGTATGAAAGGTTCAAGCTGGTGGTGTAAAGATGGTGGTTGTGGTGGTGGTGGTGGTGAAATGGTGGGGGGCTTCTTGGTAGACTTTGGGCTCCAGCTTTAAATGCTGCAAACTTTCAGAGTACTTTGCTGTCCATCTCCACCACTGTAGGACCACACTGGACCATCTTCTGAAGCTACCGTACCTCCAGCAGGATGCTGCACCACATCACAAAAATCAGATAATCTCGAACTGGTTCCTGGACCATGACAATGAGCGGGCTGTCCTCCAGTGGCCTCCACAGTCACCAGATCTCAGTCCAGTAGAGCAACTTTGGGATGTGGTGGAAGAGGAGATTCTCATCACAGATGTGCAGCAGCTGAGTGATGTTCTCGTGTCAATGTGGACCCAAATCTCTGAGGAATGTTTCCAACCCCTTGTTAAAAGTATGCCATGAAGAATTAAGGCTGTGTGTGTTTGTGTGTACTGATTATAAACTAAGAAAATCAAAATGTTTGCCTCTTGCCAAAATACATTTTCAACATGATGTCCTTTATTTGAGCGTCTGAAGTTTATAACTTAAAGATGTAGCGGTCACTTGTATCTCGTGGTTCTCTACAGCTGTTCATGTACTCAAATATCATAATTCACCATAATTGTTCATATCTGTTCCATTGCCATAGTCCTATTGAGCATTTTGCCATGTATGAGTTCCTCACTCGCTTGCACTATTTGCCGACAACTAAGTCGGGTAATTTGGCACGGTCCCTTTAACGGACCGTGGGAGTTTAATGGCAGAGGGGTGTGGTTTTCCCGCTCTTACTTGTTTCATTTTCTACCTGTTGTCGATATAATAAAAGGCACACACGATTGTGTGTCAACAGTAATTTAAGTGGTATTGCCTTTACTTTGCAAACGCAACAAAGACATATTTAATTTCATAAAACCAATGGAAACAAGTTTTAATGATTTTCATTTTATTTTGCAAACTGCAATGTAGTTTCATATTATTGGCAAATGATACAGTACAATACTAAATAATAGACATTACATGAAAAAAATAAAAATGTACCCAATGTCAGAATCTCTTACAAGCAACTTGCACCCACACATTTCACACCTATTAACCAACAGTCAGACATAATACTGTCCAATTGGATTTATTTTCTGATTTCAGATTGTTATTCCATAAATTGTAACATATTACCTTGCTAGTTGTAAAGGTGAGAAAGTTGGATTGGATGGATGGATTTGCAGACACTGAAGGCCATTTTAAAGTGGATGTCTTTTGTTGAAGTTGCATTGCTTTTTACTTTTCAGGAGTTAAACAAAATCCTCGAACATATGGGTTGTTGTTCTTGTCATTAAATTTTATCCAGACTAATGATCCTCACTAATGATGAGGAAAGATGGTGAATGATTACAACTGTAGGTCTTCCAGTGGCACAGCTGCTTGCTGTTTACTGATGATACGAGTCAATTCTGCTCACATTTACCCGAACACTTCCGAACAGACAGAATTGATGGACAATGAGATGAAACAGTTTGGTCGGTCACCTGATCTCAACTTCCACAGCAAAGAGGAGACATATTCACAAACAAGCAGCAGCTGAAGGTGTTTGCTAAGAGGCTCTAACAAAACATCTGCAGGACAAGACTCACAACCTCCTGAGCTTCAGATTCTCCCAGTGGTATGCAACACAACAAAAGCTCAAATCCATTCAGATATTTCTTGTCATTCAGACAAATTATGGGTCGTCACCCTCTCATCCACATAATACACAATAAAAAAAAGGAACTAAAATTGTTATTTTTTGCACATGCACTAGGTTAAATGTATCAGTAGAATTACACAAGGGAATGCAGTGTCACTGCATCTATCCCTACATCACTCAACAAAACAGTCATGATTACATGAGAGGCTCAGTCTGGGGCTCAGCCTTGACAAATTAGTAGTCAGGAAGGCCTCTGTCCTCAGATTGATGGTGGTGATGATGCAGTTGAGACGTTGATACTGGAACCAAGGTCCTGGAAATCGGATACTGGGTCAGGGATCAGTGTGAGCGGGTACCACTCAGTATCAGTGTAATGACTGTAATGCTACCTGTAAAAACAAGCAGATTAGATAACAGACAACAGTCAGACAGCTGAGTGGGAATTTAGTCATCTCCATAAACAGCGTAGACAAATCTTTAACATGAGCTACACCTCTCCTCTCCTCTCCTCTATTGTGTTTCATTTATTAAACACCCTTTTCTCATCCTCTGGGCAATGAAAGATCAAGAGATGTTCTTAATGTTTGATGAATTTTATTTTTGTCTCATTCGTCCACATCATCACAACAAACTCAATATCGGCTTCCAAATTCTGTTTCCTCCTTCCTGTTGAGTTTGCGCTTAATTGTGTTGATTTGCTGAGAAACGTTTTTTCTTCCATCCACCTATCTTCTTCTGTCTTGTTCTTCCTTTCACTTGTGTCTCTTTTTTTAATAAAACTGTGTCTCTAATACAAAGTTTACTATTATTATTATTATCATCATCATCGACAACAACAGCAATAATAACAACGACAACATTAATTTTTGAAGCCTTTTGTTTTTGCCACCAGCCTCACTCACCATTCTTAGCCTTGTCTTGTCTGCCTGCCAACCCTCATCTGAACTGCTTTATTTGAGTTTTGATTTTTTCCTACTTAAATAAACAATCTTCTGAGAGACCTTCCTCGTTGTGGTCCACATTGTGACTTCAGTGTTCATATGCCGTAACAGCTGTAGTCAGAGGTGGACTTGGGGATGACAACCGTGAAGAGAGGGTGAAATTGAAGAGTTGTTCATGAAAATTTTTGGGATTTGTTTATGGATTTGGTGCTTATAAGGATCTTTTATTGCTGCCATTGCATAGCAATGAGAGCTGGTGTACGACTTGAACCAGAGGAGAAGGGTGTCAAAGGCCACACTCGGGTCGAGGAGGATGAGAAATGAGAGAAAACCAGAGTTGGGAGCAAGAAGAAGGTCGTTTCAGATTTATATGAAGATGTCTCTGTGCTGTGGCGGTGGCAGAAACCAGATGTAATTGTAATTGTAATTGAGGTTATTGCTGGAGAGGTGGGTATGGAGCTGGGATACAACTGTATTTTCTAGGAACAGGAGATTGGAGATGGGTCAGACGTTTTTGAAATTCAAAAGTACATTAAAGTGGTGAATGTTTGTCTTTGAAGAATGACGCCAATGAGTTGACCTTGTATTACCTGTAATGGATGTAAGGAGTCCAGTGTTGTAACAAGATTTGATTGAGGATAAAGAGACTTCGTAGTAGCGCATGTGGCTGTTGCAGAGTTCTTTGCAGATGAAGGAACAGGTTTTCTTGAAAAGACATTTATACCAGTGACCTTTAGCTTTTAGGGAATGGAGGGAGGGTGTCTACCATGGGGCAGTTTGAGGAGACTGTTTCTAGTGGGGCGAAGGTGTTGAGCAGAGTAATATTGCATTAAAGTTAAAGATTTGGTTTCAGGAATTAACTCACGTTTTGGCTTGGGAGGGGGCATTGACTGTTCAGAAAAGTTGTAGTGCATTTAAATGAGATGTGGACTGGGGCAGAGACAAAATAAAGCTTCCAGAGGGTGTGGCAAGACATGTTGTGGATGTTTGTTCAGGGATGTAAAATTGTGGGGTTGTTGCCATGTTCCAGTGAGAAATAAGAATTCCAGGTTGTGTTCTCTTGTGATCTCAGATGAGTGGGTCCTTCTAAGTAGGTGAGCTGTTAGGGTCCTAGGTGTTGTTTGGTGTTCTTTGTTGGATGCTAATCAACTGGCTATTTAGGCCCTGGGCTCCTGTCCACCAGCGTCCGATCATTTCGTAAGTGTTGTGGTAGATGTGGACTCTGTGATTACTTCACTTTACTTCACTTTTAAGGTCACCACACCTCCCTCCTTTCTTGAAGAATCGTGCAGGACCCCCCCCCCCCCCCCCCCCCCGCAGCGTTCAAGACTTCTTTTATTTAAAATAAACCCTTTAAAGACTGAGTTGGCTGTTTCCTGTCTGGATCCAGGTCCTGTTCGAGCTAAACCTTAACATGAGCAAATGTTGAGCAGATCAAAGGTGGCTAAGGAGGAGGAAGCAGGGGAGGAGGAGGCAGGGGGATTGGACATTTAATATAGCAGAGATCATGTGAATTTACTGATCATTTTTTTCAACTGTTTCCGTTGTGGAGTCCGGATGAAATAACGCACTGTATAGGAAGGGTTGCAATGGAGGGAGGAGCAAAAGACACTTTGGAAAACATTGGTGGTGAATCGGAGGGTTACCGGGGATGGGCAGTGCATCATCAATGCTCTCCTTTTCTTCTGGTGAAACACAAATTCACGCCTTCATTACATTCAGATTCAACCACTGCAATTGCTACCTCTAGGTCTGCCTTCAATACAAACAGCTCAATTTTTATATTTTTCTTTCCCCCTTGTCTTGTCCAGCAGTGAGACAGCAGCCACATGGACATCTGAATGTGGTTGGTTTTATTTTGCCAGGACGGGTTTGTTGAGCCCATTCTGTATCATGATGAATATTAAGAATTTCTTTTAGAAATAAATGTTGGACTGAAAGGCTGTTGGGAAAACCTCAAACTAACAAAGAATCATAGCAAAACAAGACAAACTACTACAAAAACAAGCCATAAAAGGAAAATAAAAAACGAAAAACTGATGACTTGGGAAACTGAGTATAAGAAAAAAAGAAAAAAGTTCTTGCTAGAGTAACAAAATACATATTCAGACCACAGCATGACTAAAACCAAAACCAAGAAAATCTGCCCTCAGCCCCCAGTGACGGTCTCATAAATGGGATTCTGCTGTATCGGTGCTAAAAAAAAGACACCATGACTTTAGTTTGTTTGTTTGTTTGTTTAACAAAAGTAGAAAGAAATCCAAATGATAATACGTATGGACATGTCGTGTTTGATAGGAGCACATCTGTACACTTTTATACCATCCTGCTCTTGGTTTGTTGACACTGTTTGTCACGTTATAGAAAAGAAATCATGGCTGATGTCACTTTACCATTAGCGTAAAGTGATGATACAGTAAGCTTAAGAAATATATATGACATCATATAAAAGTCTGTCTGGTGGACTAGAAGTTTCAATGAAGAAGATTCAATGACCTAGCCAGCCAGGTCATTCTTCAACATGAAAGTCCGATCACCTTTACTCTTCCACCTAGACCAACCACAAAATCCCCACCAGAGCATCTCAGGCTCATCCGGGTCACTCAGCAAAAAATAAAACCACCATATGTTTATAAGAAGAAACTACCTGTTTGGTGGTGGGAAAAAAAACAAGACTGCAAGTAGGGGAAGATATCAAAAGGAACCTTGACTTTGAAGGGATTTAAGCCTTGTTGGATCACTTTCTGCACACAGTTAACAAACCAGCTACAAAGAAGTGTGCAGTTTTATCATACAGCAAAGCCAAAGATTTCGCAGGTTTTGAACCTCCAGGTGACCTTCTGACTGCAGGAATGTTAACTGGAGCTGTTGCCCATCCATTGTTTCTTTCCCAACCATAACCCTTCTCCAAAGGCCACACATCCAACAGTCCACATGTTACCACAGCAGCCCAGAATTTCCACATCCAGCATCTTCACCTCCAAGACCTTCTGAGACCAGCCACCTCAACAGCTATTGCAACAGTTGGTTTGCATAAGCAAATAATTTGGGTCTGTTGTGGAGAGATGCAGCTGTCAGACGTCAAGTATAAAAGTAATATCTTGTTCATTTTAACATCATTGTTATTATATCAGTGGAGTTTGGTTCTTAGCTGTGGTCAATCCAAACACTGAAAATCATCAGAAGAGAAAAGCTGAGAACAGAGCGATGCGTTTTACCCAGAGTCCACCCTGCATTTTCTCTCTTTGGCCACTGTTTTCATCGGCTGGTCGCCAGTGCAAAGGGATGTGGGTGCCTCTGCTGCCTTCTGAGAGAAAATGATACTCTACAGCAGCTCGGTGTAGCATTTTGATTAGAGGCAGAGAAAGAAACTCTCAAAAGCAAATATGAAGATTGACAATCTGACGCAATTGCCCCAGAATGTGTTGCACAACTAGGTATCATGACAACCAAGTTGACCATCTTAGATTTCGGGATGAAAAAAGCAGAAATTTAGGCCCTCCTGAAAAGAGATCTCCAACATTCTGGTTCTTTGCTGTGTCCACCGAGGACGAGCTAACCTAGACAAACACTGTTGACATTACAACTCCAAAGACAGGTGGCCAAAAGAAGTTGTTGGCTTATTCACATGTATTGCAGGGCCAATATTAAAGTGAGGCTCACACTTAAGGATTTTCTAAATCTTGAGATTTGTTATCAGTTAGAGAACCAACACAAAGATAAAAATTCAGGCACTGAGCAGTTTTGATGGTACTGATGGGATAATCAACACGCCACCCATTCTGTCCAACCACTGATCTAGAATCTCATCCTCCACTATGGAAATCTCATGTGATCTAACAAAACAGAACATGACAACAACCAGTAAACACAACTTGGAAGAGGACATGCAAGAAGAGAGATTAATGGTGGCCTTTGGACTAAAATTACCTTAAAAAAAGGAAATACTAGAGGCAGTGCTAACATGCTTGTTTTTATTTTCGCCTGCTTCCTTGTTGCTCAGTCTGCTTGCTAAACATCCACGTCACAATTCATGCAGTCCTGACCTGGCAGTTACGGTTAGGGTTGTCGGACTGTAGGCGCTGACCGTTTTCAGAGCCGATTATCGGGACAAATCCACTGTTAACACTCCTCAGACCAGAGAGGAATCTTATAAAACATAATTATGATAATTGGGCGTTTACTCTTCTTGATTGAGAAGGGGGAACATTCCGACCACGACAGCTCTGATGTCGTTATGAGTGTATCCGCTTGAAGAACAATCAGTCACACTCACATTCACACCTGAGGTCAAAAAAGAGATTATCTAGTCCCCAGGTCTTTGGTTTGTGGGTGGAAGTTACGCAGACACAAGGAGAACTTTCAAACCTTCTGAAGTGAAAATGCTAACCACTGCTCCACCATGCTAATGACTGTACCATTATGTTAACTGCACCACCATGCTAACCACTGTGCCACCGTTCTTATACTGCATTCCATTTGTACTTGTAAATTGGAATTTTCAAGGACCAAATTGAAATTTCACCTGGAATGCTCCCGAGCATTTACTACTTGGAATGTCAGAGATTCCTCACTTCCCCCGAGTTGGCTTTGAAAGGTGGCTTCCCCCAGTGTAAACAGAGCACTCACCCTTCGATACTTTTTGTAAACAATGAAATGCGCTGAGAGAAAAATAGGATACGTTCTCCACTTTGTGTTTCCTCTTTGTCCGTGTTTGAAAGTTGCAGACAGACCACATGTTTGTCTAGAGGTTGTTTATATTCGGACAAGTCATGTCAAACAGCAGAATCGCGTTTGTGGAGGTCGACATCTTGTTTTCTGACAACTGAAACACTAATAATTCAGCTAAGATGTCATTCCCAGGTCCAACCACTGCACCACCATTCTAACTGCTCCACCACCATGTTAACAGCTGTGCCACATTGCTAACCATTTAATTAACAAGCTGACTGCCCCATCATGCTAACCACTGTGTCACCACACTAGACACTGTTCTGTCTGCACCACCACTGTACTAACTGCACTACCATGCTAACAACTGAACCAGCATGCTAATGAATGCACCACCATGCATTCTATATTGTCATAAGTTGACATTTTTTCTACTTCAACATAATTATTGCAGCTATTAAAATATTCACACACAACACACACATACACACACACACACACACACACACACACAACCACATACACAAACCACACAGTTCACTTTAAATGACGACAAAGAGTAACAGCCAAAACCAAAATATCCAAAGTCACTTGGGAAATCTGACTGGGCTTCATTTATTTTTTCCATTGAATTTTGTGACAATGCTAATAAAGAAGATTAAAGTCAACTGAAATAAGTGAAGACAGCAAGTAAATGTGCTTTTTCATTCCAGATGGAATTGAGGAGCGTCATGATTAATAAAGGACAGATGAATGCTATCAGCTGAGAAGAGCCTGGAAATTTGGAGATACACATTTGTAGTGATATTAAAAAGCACCAGTGTTATAATCATCAACAGTGAGCTTTGGAGAAATTTAGAAAATGAAAAGCCTCCATCAGAGAGAGGGGATTACTGGAAGTGATGCATTAAAGAAGGAGGTGAGAAGCTGGAGGGAGAAAGTGAGAGTGTGGAGAAAGGAAGAGTGATGAGAGGGTTATGAAGTTTGACAGCAGCATGAAGATGCCGGCCCTGCAGAACTCATCCATGAAGACCTGAGGTGACGTCAGTCTGTCTACAAGCTTCCAATCCTGATCCAGCGGAAGGAAAAGAACTGGACATGGCAGATCTCTGCAGGATGTAACAGTGATCTCTGTCCAGAGAGACAGACAGACAGACAGACAGATGGGTCACTGTCCTTGCATTCCAGCTTGTTGCACCTCTGACCATGACAGAGTGCAGGGTCTTCAACCAGAAGCCCCCCTCATGGATTCTCAATCATCTCTTGGTGGTGCAGCGGTGAATAGGGATGTCTCGCTGCTGTATGATCAAATAATAGCTCCATGCCCAATCTTTCCATCTTAGCCAGAATCAGGAGTCACCCTTTTCTGCCTCCATTGCCAGATGTTTGAGAGGCTTTAGCTTTGAGCCTGAGATTTCAAGAGTCTTCAGGAGACACAGTACAGATTTATATCCACGGCAGTTGACCTCTGTTCTCAAATGGAGGGTGTTTATCTAGCATACTGCAACCAGCTTGGTGGTTGAAACAGTGGATGATGCAGTAAGATTACAGATAAACCTGAAAGTAAAACTGTTGCTTTGCAGAACAATTTCATATTCTTTTCCTTCACCCTCACAGAAATTAACATCCTTGAATATATTTTTTTGTATTTTTCTTTGGTACGAAGCTAAGTAAGACACTAAAACTTGTGAAGACTTTCCAACACTCCTGGATGTCAGTCTGAGCCAGACAGGATCGGCTTGATGTCCTCACCTCAACAGATGTCCTGTCACTGGCCAGGACATCTGTTGAGGTGATCAGTCACTTTAAGATCGGTAGTTAGCAGTGCATGGTGGGAACAGGTGAGCATGTGTTGTAGAGTGGCTGACATGAAGATTTATTAGGGATTAAAGGTCACAAGGAGGTTTTTGAGAGTGCCTGCTCAACTTGGAGCTAATCATTCGTGAGCAGCTCTCAGATCAGTGTTGTCACAGCGTGTTGTCTTGCAGTCTGCAGTGACAGAGCTCTACCCACCCGGCCACTAATCCCCTGCAGCAAACTTTGAAGTAAGCTGACGGAAGGGAAAAAGATAAATAAGGATTTTCTCTTTTTTTAGCCTCAAATGCAAAGTTGCAGAGTGACTCCTTGCTGTATTTATCTCTAATAGCTTCATTTCTGACTGAGTTTTCCCACAGTTGAAGCAATTGCTAACAACAAAAGTTAAAATAATTGTAGTTTATTTACTACATAAAAATCAGTGTCACTGTCATTTCGACATCTCCTCAGTGAGTAACACATCGAAATGTACACAAAACTTCTCCCACTTAAAAACTAAAGATTGAGAATGTCAGTGACAAATGTCTCGCATTAACTTTGTTGTTTATTTTCCCCCGGTAGATGTGAAATAACCCTATTAAATCAAGTGCTCATTTGGCCATTAATCTCAATGCAGCTGACTAGTCCCTCAAAGCTAATGGGGTTTAGAATTTGCATCAGGCGCGTTTACCCACAAAGCTTCACCTAAGAGGATTGCTGTTCAGACGGAAAGCTTATTGTCACACTTGGTCATAGACATGGATTAACGATCCTATGTCCAAAGAACTCCACTAACTGTTGCAGCAGCTCAGAAGTTCCCTCGGTGGGCCCAGATCCTTGTTTCAGGGGGACATTCAGAGAGAATGCTTTGCAAAAATTACTCTTACAGTGCAACAACTATCACAAATCTGTCCCAAAACTGATCATGTTTGTTTTAGCTGAGAGAGAATCCAAAATGAAGACTGATCTTCACTTCTGAACAATTTTACAGCTTTATTTATTTATTTATTAAATACTTGCGGGTAACAGCACAGAAGTAATCACAGGCTTCCCTGGAATGTGGAAAACACCGCACAGCCACAGGTGGGCAATAGTCCAAATGCACATATGGTAAAACTCTTAATCGGGAACATAAGGTTGTCAAATTTACCAGGGCAGAGATGTAGAAAAAAAGTCCAAGGCAGGCAGGGTCAAAACCAGTTAGCCCAATCAAAGAAAGTGCTGGAGAGTCTGGCATGGAGCGATAACAATCTGGCAAAGCAGAACTGCACTGCTGTGGCTTAACAGTGAAGCAGCAAAGCCACCTCCAGGGGGCCTTCCTTGGGCCAGGACAGATGACCGAGAGGGCTGGTCCGGGTGCAGGCGGTGGAAGTCCTTAATCAATTGTGGGCACAAGATGAACCGAGCCAGGACCCAAGACTATTACACTGGGTATATCCCTTCCAGTCTACCAGATACTACACACCTCTTATCCAAGGTAGTTTTCTTTGTCAACTGGACTGTATTCCTCTTTTTGAAGATGTTTCACCTTCTATCCAGAAGGGTTGGTGTGCAGGGTTCCAGAATGGCAGGTAAGTTTAAAGGAATGAAACCACTGTAATAACTCTGACCATAAGGGGGGCAGAATGAACAGACGGTTCAGAGGACAGGCACTAGGACATGGTTGACCCTCAGTGGCTCTCTTCACTTCTCTTCAATCTCCCAGGCAACCATGGTGATGCAGCATGACTCTGGAAGAATGGACTCGGACCCAGTGTTTGTCTCCTCATTTTGGAACTGCCGAGACAAGACATCAGGTTTGGTATTGCGAGATCCTGGGCGATAGGAGAGGGTGAAGAACCGAGGGGGAAAAAACAAAGACCAGTGGGCTTGACGGGAGTTCAGTCTCTTGGCGGACCTGATGCCTTTCGAATCCTTGTGGTCAGTCCAGATGAAAAAGGGCTCCTGAGCCCCTTTCAACTAGTGCCGCCACTCTTCAAGGACTAACTTAACAGCCTGGAACTCCTGATCACCAATGTCATAATTCCTACTCGCAGGGAACAGGCGCCGAGAGAAAAAAAGCACATGGCTGGAGTCCGCTGGGACAAGACAGCTCCCGCCCCAACATCTGAGGTGTCCACCTACACAAAAACTTAGGTCGAGCATCTAGAAGATGGGTGTGGATGTGAATCGGGCCTTGAGAGCCTGAAAGGCCTCCTTTACCATAGGATTCCATCGAAGAGGCACTTTAGAGGAGGTCAGTGCAGTAGGAAGAACGGTCCCGATGTGGTTTGGAAGTAAACAATGGTTGAAACTGACAAAGTCGAGAAAGCGCTGCAACTTACAGTTCTCCGGCACCATTCAAATGGTAACAGCGGACACCTTTGCTGGGTCTATCTGGAGGTGTCATCCAGATAGACAAACACAAATGCATTGAGCATGTCCAGCAAATGTCAATAATTAGAGCTGGTAAGACAGCTGGAACATTGGTGAGGCCAAACAGCATGACGAGGTACTTGTAGTGTCCTGTGTGTGTGTTGAAGGCTGTTCTCCACTCATCCCCTCTCTAATGTGGACAAGATGGTAGGCATTGCAGAGGTCTAATTTTGTGAAAATAGTGGATTCCTGGAGCAGTTCAAAAGCAGACGAAAAAAACGGGATGCGAAACTGGATAGTCTCATGGTGATTGCCAGAGATCAGCAGCCGAACTGGAGAGTTTTGATGAGTAACGGTGCCTAGGACATGTCCATCTAAAGCCCAAGCTGGATCCTATTGGTATGTGGCATGTTGATGATTAATACACTATTGATGTTAGATGCAACTACAGATTATTGGCATTTTTTTGTACTGTGTAGCGTTTGGCTCTTGATCTTAGTGTTAGAATAATGCTGGTTATCAAGAACATTGACAATTGACGGTAATGATGTGTGGTGAACAGTGATATGACATAATTATTTTTTATTTTAAACATGTAGGGCAAATTAAGAAAAGTAAATTAATGTGATATTTGATAAAAGAAGAGTAGAGAAATGGTTCTATATGCATTTTTCCATGTAATATACATGTTCAACAAGGGTCAGGAAGAAGTAAATACTTATATGGTCCTACCCTGTGGCTGATTAAATTGTGTAGAACTGAATTGCAATAATCCAACTTGGAGGAAATGTCTAATCTTTCTCCATCACTTTGATGAACTTGCCGAAGTTGCACAGGTGATAAAATTCTGACCTTGAAGTATGCTTAATATGGGTATGTAAAGACAGATCCAGATCAAATGAAACA
Organism: Takifugu flavidus; assembly: GCF_003711565.1. Taxonomy (NCBI): domain Eukaryota; kingdom Metazoa; phylum Chordata; class Actinopteri; order Tetraodontiformes; family Tetraodontidae; genus Takifugu; species Takifugu flavidus. The sequence continues at coordinate 11,728,949 of NC_079529.1, forward strand.
CCAATGTTCCTTACAGGGGTACTAGGGGCCAGGTTAAATGCCACCTAGCAAGGCTACATCAGTAGAAGACATGTTTTGGGCCTAGTGTTGATTAGAAAAGGGTAAAGGATTGTATAGGGCTGGTACATTTATGGGTTTGAACTATATTTGCCCTCCAATGTCTGCAACAACAACACTAATAATAATAATAATATCATGATTATAATTTATTACATATGGTTTAATGATGAGTTGCAGGCACAGGTGCGTTTCATGAATGGGAGTGGATGAAATGATGATAAATTACACGGGCACTGTGTTTGAACATCTGTGTGTGGTTCTGCAGAACACAGACAGGAAAGAAGAAGAAACCTCAATAATTAGTTTGAATGCAAATACTATGGCAGGAGGAAGAAAGACTCCAGACATATTTTTTCTTAATTTTCTTTATAAATGCCAAAACCAGAAATAAATAATATTAAAAGTGCAGCAAAAACATTAGGGCCTGATGAATGCCCTCTTAACCCATAATCCACCTGGGTGAGAGGTACCCACCACACAGACCCCCAGCCCTGAACACCCAGAGGGAAAAGTCAGCCCCTTGCTGGAGGCAAGAGATGCCTGCCATAACCACTGAGCCCCTCCTCATCCAAAACTGCAGTCTGGTGGAAAACAGGAGAAACACATCAACAGTACTATGTAAATCAGGACACACAACACCAGAAGACACAGTAGGAGCCTGAGAAGGAGGACAGCCCCAACGGGGGACCTGAGCCAGTAATGGAACCTTGCCGGTCACCAAATGTAAAGCTTTAAGCCGATCAAAATTTCCGTGCTCCCTACATCCCCCCATATCCAACACAAAATTATTCCCCCCATGTCCAACACCCTAAATGGGCCATTATGGGGGTGGGGGGCAAACGGTGCACCTCATGCCGTGCAAAAACAAAACGAAATGACTTTTGGACACAGTGGTGGACTGGAGGAGGACTCGGAGGGGATTCTGACAAAAATTGGCACCTAACAGGAAAGGAAGAGGGGATAGAAAACTCTGGCAGAAATTTCCCTGGAACATGGAGGGGGTGCCCAAAAAACAACTCTGCAGGTGAAGCGTCGAGGTCCTCCTTAGGGGCTGAACGTAATCCGAGCATCACCCAAAGCAAACGATCCACCAAGTTACCATCTGTAAGCACAGCACGCAATGCTGCCAGGGGCGACCTGTGAAAATGGTCACACAAGCCATTAACCTGAGGATTGTACACAGTAGTGTGGAGAACCTGTGTGCCTAAGGACTTTGCCAGTGATGACCAAATCTCTTAAATGAATTGGGGTCCCCTGTCAGAGGTAATACTAGAAAGAAAGCCAAATGCACACCCCAAGCTGAAAGAAATGCACAAGCCACATCCGCTGACATCATCCACAAAGTCAGTGGATGTGGCTGACTCCAATAAACATCTGGACCTCTTCAGGAGTCCAGACCACCTCTGGCCACCTGGTGATTTGATCCACCACTGTGAGCAGGTGTGTAAAACCCTGGGACGGGGAGAAAGGGCCCACCATGTCCACATGCACATGGTCAAAACATCTGGTGGCATTCACAAGCGGTTCAATGGGCACCTTGGTGTGCTGGTGCACTTTATTACGCTGACAAGCCACACAAGCAGCCACCCATTCCTTGACATCTTTACAGAGGCCTGCCCAGACAAACTTGGACCCAATCAGCTTCACTTTTGCCTGTAGTCCTGATTGTAAGAGCGAGTGAACCATGTTGAAAACCCTACGGCACCAGGTCACAGGCATGATAGGACAGGGCTGACCTTTCGTATAGGAGTGTAAGACTATCTTCCTGTACCACAGCATTCTCGAGCTTTAGGCCATGTCAATGGTCTTAAGCACCAGGATTTAGGGATCCTGGGCTGGTCGGCAGCCATAGCTGAAAAATCGACCGGGCATCAGACACACCCATGACAGACAATCGACCACAGGGTTGGCCTTCTCCACCACATACTGAATGTCCATTGTAAAATCTGAGATGGCCAAAAAATGGTGCTGCTGTTGAGCAGACCATGGCTCAGTTACCTTGAACATAGCAAATGTCAATGGTTTATGGTTGCAAAAGAGCAGCCCTCTAGCAGAAAACGGAATTGGCCAGTACAACGCCAATAACCCGAAAACGCTGTACTTTCACTCTATGCCCGCAGTTTATGGCTAAAAAAGCAAGGGCTTGCCATGCATCGGCCACGCGCTGCTCTGCCACATCTGATGCATTGGTTATCAGAGCTATGGATGCCTACGGTGCAGGATGTGCAAGGAGCGCCGCGTTGGCCAGGGCAGACTCCAATAAACATCTGGACCTGTTCGGGAGTCCAGGCGACCTGGTTGTTGGCCTTCTGTAGCTAAAGGGCACCAGGATGTGGCTGCAGGAGTTAGGCCACGTAAGGGGAGAAATGATTGTTGAAATTCACCATGCCCAAACACTCCTACAGGGCTTTAACGATAACTGGACAGGGGAAGTCCAACATCACCTGTACAATAATTCAATCAAAAACTGCCCCACAAATGCTCACATAGGGCCCTGTGGTGAACTGGCAACTCGCCCAGGGGTAGACTCTGCCTTTACCCATGTTATTTCAACTCCCAAAACTCCATCGGTTCTGGGTTATCTGTGGTTGTGTCACCACAATCCTCAGATTGACTGGATTCAGGGCAAAGTATTGGGCTGCATTGTTACTTCATCCAGTGTCTCTATCAGAGTCTTTGTGTATCAAGATGATATTCTAGTTTTCGTTAAGTCTCCTAAGGAACATGTGACACATGTAAGATAGGTCCTGATAAGGTAAATCAAGTTATTTGAGAACACTGAGAAGTGCCATTCCACACTTATTCCATTATATTTCTTGGGGTTATTTCTTCAGAGCATCAAAGCGAACCCGGAGAAGATCTACATGGTGGAGGAGGGGCCTTTCCCAGAGAAAGCTCCTTGTGCATTTTTCTCCCACGAGTTCATTCCAGCAGAGCGGAACTTCGATGTGGGCTGGCCACTAAACTGGCTTTAGAGGAATGGTGGCATCTGCTGGAAGGGGAAAAGCAACAATTTATCATTTGGATGAATCATAAAACCCTTGTGTATATTCAGTCTGAGAAGAGGTTGAACTTTCAGCAGGTGAGATGGCCACTCTACTTCAATTGATCTCTGTTTAAGATCACCTATCTTCCAGGTCCATGCAACCTCAATCCCAAAGCCCTTTCCTGCCATTTAGTCTCCGACCGCAGTTCCCCTGTCTCAAAGACAATTCGGTCTCCTGAGCAAGTGAGAGTGGGAGGTTGAGGAAACCGTGACACAAGCCCAACAACAACATCCTGATCCAGGTTCAGGACCTCATACCCACCTGTTCATCCCTGATTCTGTTCATTCACATGCTCTGCAATGGGCCCACTCCTCCCCATTCTCCTGCAGGCCAGGGATAAAATGGGACTCCTGTGCCAACATAAAATCTCCCTCCTATGCCAACACTTATGGTGGTCATCACTGGGCAAGGACACAAGGGAGTTTTAGCCATCCTGCAGTCTACATGTGCGAGACCCAACATCAGCTTTTAGTGGGACTCCTGCGACCTCTACCTGTTCCAGGCAGATCTTGGTCCCACATTGCCCTGGATTTTGTGACAGGCATTGTAAAAGGGACACATCATTATTGTACTTGCGGTAGACCACTTTTTAAAGGCTGCCCACTTTCTGGCTTTGTCCAAATTCCGCATCACACTTGAGACTACCTTCCTGTCTCACATATTCTGGATACATGGCAAGCCTGCTGATTCTTTTTTTTCTTCAGATGGGGTCCCCCAGTTCTCCTTCCGGGTCTGGGAGAACCACTTATTGTCAATTCTTTATGTGTGGTAACCTGGCTCAGGTCTAATTTTTTGTGTGGCAATCATGGTTCTCGTAATCTGTGACTATATACTGTATAGTAATATGCATGACTGAAATATGCTGAGTGTGCATCAGACCATTCTCAATCTGCCAAATTTCTCCCAAGGAAGACAAGTAAATCCACTGACTTTTTGGCTATTGCTCAGTAACACTGTGGCCCCAAATTACTGAATGTTCTGGTTATTTTGCTAACAAAAACTTACTGACTGTAGCCAGCTAACCTCCTGGTGGAGGCATTAGATTAAAAACAGCGTAATAAAACAGAAGTATGTTGCAGAGAGGAAAAAACTACATTTAGTGCTGTAAGGAAGGGAAGAAACAGCAAAGACTGAAAGGAATGTAACAGAGAGAACAAAGAAATCCTATTCAAAGAGAAAATTAGAGAGAGGCATCTAAATCAACTTTTAACAGCCCTCATCAGCACATACCTTATCATAATGGCTTGAAATGTTCTCTCTGTATGTTCAGCAATGAATTTAGCAAAGTTTTAATATTTCACCTTAGTAACAGCACCCCCTAGTGTTTCAGGGATTGGCCATTTCTTACTCCGATGGATACTGATCCAACACAATTAATTTAAATCAATGAACCTCATGAACAGGGAGTTTGGAGCAAAGGAGAAAGAGAACCCCTTCAACGCTATTTGCAGCTTTAATTACTTTTAGTAGTAGTCATCGTTGTAATAAAAGTAATATTACCATCAATAATAATATAACAACATCACTGTAGCTACAAGCATGGTAGAGGAAGTTGGAACTGATTGCAGAGAGAAGCCCCTATGAAACACATACATCATACTTATTTGTTATACTGAAGATGATAGATGAATATTGTCAGTGGGGTTAGAGGTGAGTATGCAACAACAATTTCAGCGATATGTGTAGATAAAGACATAGAAAAACTTATAGAACAGAAAAAGGTGTCAATAACTTTAAACACTGACATGCTGAGAGGAGTCTAAACACAAGAGCCTCTGACTTCAATCCAAGTGACTCAAAATTTATTTAGGTAGTACTTTACAAACCCAATATACCATTAAGTGCAAAGATGTGACAATGCTGCCATGTATTACAGGACAATGAATACAAGCAAATTTAAACAAGTATAGCATTTTAAAAAAACACAATGGCACAACATGTAGCAAAAGTCTTTGGGAATCGTGCAGCTCAACTGGAGCATGACATGTACCAATCAATAGGATGGACTCAATCAATCAATCAATCAATCAATCAATCAATCTTTATTTATATAGCGTTTTTTACAATCAAAATTGTTTCTAGGCACTTTACAGAATCCCAGGGCCTGACCCCAAACAAGCAACAGTGGCAAGGAAAAACTCCCCTTTAACAGGAAGAAACCTTGAGCAGGACCAGGCTTATGCAGGGGGACCCTCCTGCTGATCGCCGGCTGGGTAGAGAGAGAGAAGAAGGGGAAGGACAGGTAGAGGAGAGAAAAGGTAGGAGAGGAGAGGAGAGGAGACCAGTGACCCAGTGGACAATCATCCGGACAATCATCTTCACCTGCCTCCTTTAAAAGACTGGTTTACACTTACATTTTCACCAATTTGTTGGTCAGCCCTCCATGGTAACAGCTCGGCTCAGAAAGCTCTTGTGCTTCCTGTTCTTGTGACTTGAACTCACAGTGCCTGTACTTTGCAGTTCTCCGACTCTGTCGCCTGATCCTGCCCATCTTATCCAGTCTGCTTCAACCTTACTGAGGACTTTTTCTATTTTGTGAATTCCCACTGCAAACTATCAGTAATAAGATACACCTGAGAAAGTCACGTGTGTGTCTGCCTTTGGGGGTTCAGTTCAGGTCTTCGCATTTTAACAGTTTATAGGCCAAGGCCTCCTCTTCCGTACTGAACATTCCCCACAATGTCAGCATGTCTGATAGCTGATGAGACACCTCAACCAAAACTGGGTGAACCCTACCAACGACCCTGCCAACGACTCTCAGATGACCACTCAGATCATTAACATGCCAATGGTCCACAGGGGCTATATTTTCAAGCTCGGTCCCCAGCAAGTTCAGAACTGAAGAAGCCTTCTGGATAGAAGGTGAAACATCTTCAAAGAGAAGAAACACAGCCCAGATGACAGAGAAAGCTACCTTGTATAACGATGACCTGGATGATTGAGAATCTACACAGACGTCTCCTCTAGTGAACAGAAGGAGCACTCTTCAGCACTCCCTCTAAGGGCTCCAAAAAGGGTGCATACGCTGAACTGCTGTTTGGGCTATAGGCACAAACAACAGTCAGGATCCATCCCCCCACCTGAAGGCAAAGGGAGGCTACCCTCTCATCCACCTGGGTAAACTCCAATATACAGGCACTGAGCTGGGGAGCAACGAGAATTGCCACCCCTGCCCATTGCCTCTCACCATTGGCAAGTCCAGAGTGGTAGAGAGTCCAACCTCTCTCGAGAAGACTGGTTTTAGAGCCCTTGCTATGCGTCGAGGTGAGGCCGACTATATCTAGTCGGAACTTCTCAACCTCGCGCAGCAGCTCAGACTGCTTTCCCATCAGAGAGGTGACATTCCATGTCCCTAGAGCTAGTTTCTGCAGCCGGGGATCAGACCGCCAAGGTCCCTGCCTTCGGCCGCCACCCAACACACAATGCACCCGACCCCCTTGGTCCCTCCTGCAGGTGGTGAGCCCACAGGATGGGGGTCCAATGTTACCTCTTCGGGCTGTGCCCGGCCGGACTCCATGGGCAGAGGTCCGGCCACCAGGCGCTCGCCAATGTGCCCCTCCCCCAGGCCTGGCTCTAGGAGAGGGCCACGGTGACCCGCATCCGGGCAAGGGAAACTTGGAACCAATATTGTTACTCATTATTAGGGGGTCCTGGGCTACGCTTTGTCTGATCACTCACCGAGGACCTGTTTGCCATGGGTGGCCCTACCAGGGGCATAAAGCTCCAGACATCAGAGCTCCTAGGATCATTGGGACACGCAAACCGCTCCACCACGATAAGGTGCCCAGTTGCCCAGTTGTCTTGAGGTTAATTTAGTGTCATGTGGCATCGTGTTTTAGTGCACTCCTCACACTGGTGAGGAACATATAGAGGACAACATCTCTGTAGAAGCCTCTGTTGAGAAGGCACTATGGAAGGTCAAACACAAGAATCTCTACTGTTGGAGATGGTGCCCTCATACACTGCAAGGAGCACTGACACCTGGAATAGCAACCCAAATTGAAGGCACCAGGTCTTTATCTTTACAGGTAACTGGGTATTAGTGACGGAACATAGGCCAGCAATGATGTCCTTCAGGCTTGTGTTGACGCAAAAAGGTAGAATGGCCAACAGTGACCTCTCAAAAACAATGTAAAATGCACAATGCGATAAAAACACTGCAAAATGTAATGAGATGCAGTTTCAAAAGCGTTATTAGTGGAGTACAATAATACAGTTTATGAATTTGAGAGTCTGATGGCCTGAGGAAAAAGGACATTCTGGAACATGGTGCCACTTCACCAGATGCTCATGAATTTTCTTCTGGAGGGCAGAAGTAAAAAATCTATGGCAGAGGTGTGAGGCATCTTGGATGATGTTTTTGGTGTCGGGACACACCTGTCCTTCACAAAATGAATGGGGCTCCCTTTAAATTTTTCAGCTGTCCTCACCACTCTCCTCACATAACTCCAGTCAGCAACAGTGCATACTTCATACTTCATAAGAGATGCAGCTGTTGAGGAAGCTCTCTCTAGTACTCCCGTAGAATGTAGTGAGGATGGCTGCGAGCAGGTGGGGTCTCTTCAGCCACCTCAGGAAGTGCAGGTGCTGCTATCCCCTCTTAGCCACAGCCACAGTGTTCACTGACCAGGTGAGGTTGTCAGTGATGTGCCCCCTACAAAACATGGTGCTGCTGACCATCTCCACAGCCGTGTTGTTGATGAGGAAAGCAGCTTGGCTGGGCCTGATCTTCCTGATGGCTGTGATAATTTCTTTGGTCTTGTCAGTGTTCAGCATCAGGTTGTTGACTTCACTGCAACTCTCAGTAGGCCAAGTTGTAGTCATCTCTGGTCAGACCCACCACTGTTGTGTCAGACTGAGCAGCAGAGGGCTCAGTACACAGCCCTGGGGAGAGCCCATACTGAGAGTAATGATGCTGAGGGACTATGATCTCTCAGTGACAAAGTCTAACAACCAGTTGCACAGGGGTATGCTAAAGCCCAAGAGTCCCAATTTGCATACTGGATACTATGAGTTGATTGTATTAAATGCTGAACTAAAGTCAAGAAACAGCATCAACTGCAGGTAACTCCTCTGGATGTTCTACCAGTCTGTGGTCGCCAGCATCCTGTCCTACGCTGTGGTGTGCTGGGGGGTGTGACAAAAGCGGACCTCTCCAGGCTGGAGAAGCTGATCAGGCGGGCCAGCTCGGTGGTGGGGATGAAGCTGAAACCTCTGGCGACAGTGGCAGAGAGGAGAACTATTGACAAGCTGCGGAGCATCATGGACAATGTCCGCCACCCTCTGCACACTGTCATCCACAGCCAGAGAAGCCTGCGCAGCCAGAGGCTGCGCCTCCCCAAGTTCAGGACAAACAGACTGGGAAACTCATTCATCCCCCGAGCCATCAGACTGTTCAACTCCTCACTGGGGGAGAGGAGGGCCAACAGGAGGACTGGAATAATAACACTGGAATAACATAACATACTACTGTGACATCCATTCATTCATCCATCCATTCATTCAGTTCATTTATTTACATTTTTATAGTTTTATATTTATATTCTATTTTTAATTTATTCTATTGTATTTCTTATTTTACTCTATTTTTTATTATCTTTAATAGGTTAAATGGTGTGTAATGGTGGTGGGTAATTTTTGTACAGTGCTGTACATTTTTTTGGAGATGCTAATTTCCCTGATGGACACCCCCTAAAGGGATCAATAAAGTACTCTGATTCTGATTCAACAAGTGCATGTTCTTATCCTCCACATGTGCAGGCTCAGTTGAAGAGTGGAGCAGATGGCTGGGTTCAAATTCGCTCTGGCTCTCCTCTGTTCCACCTTATCACCAGACTTAAAGGCTGAGTTTATGACACTGATGTCTGTCATGCATTTGTTTATATAGGCTGACATAGACATGGCATACTCATAAATATCAGTTTGGGTCTTGTATGTTAAGGCCTATTTTAATTTCTCCTACTCTGTGCACTCAGAAAAGTCCTGATGTCAAAATCGATGCACTGATGGCTTTTGACCGCATGTACATGAGTTTAAAAAAAGAGTTTGAAAAGAAGAGACATTGGAGACCAAGGCCAAGGCTATCACTGATTTATTGTAATGTATGCACACATGAACTGTGTTTGTTTACGGGCAGTAAGACTTCTGTGTGACACTGTGCGGATTCGTTAGCTGTATGGTTACACACATTAGTCCTTGTTGTTGGATGTTTGTTGTGGTTATATAGTTGTAAAAATGCCTCAACTATGTTGATTAATTGGTTTTATGATGAAGAGAGGACCCAGTTAGCTCTAAAACTTCCCTATAAACAGATAAAAACTAGCTGTATAGAAGCTACTGTTACCATGATGACCCCAGTGATACAATTCGGAGAACAACCTTGTTTTCTGCAAAACCAGCAGCCAACCCATTTAGTACAAAGGTAGTCAACACACTAGAGTCAGTCCCGAGTACAGCATGACCATCTAACCACACCTTATTTAGGATTTTGATATTTGATATGATGTTATGATACAATCTGACAGACATGATTTAGTAATTAAATAAAAAAATCATTTGGGCCATTGAATTGGAGTGAACATATTTGAACTCTTTGTAGTAGAACAAATAGACGATTCTCAAATGTTCGTACTGGAACAGTTTTAATTAGCACACTATCAGTCTTTTTTCCACAATGATAAATGCAGAGAGTATATTTGTCTAATTAAAGTTTTGTTTATTTTCTCAGGGAGGACACATTAATCATCCCACTTTGGAATACCAAATTACAGACTTGGCTGCTGCAACACTGAGGTGCAAACATTTTCCACATGAGGAATTTCTGGAATATTTAGTTCCTTAGCAACAAGGTGGAACAAGGTTTAAAATAAACAGGTGAGGGTTTTTAGTTTTTATAAAAACCATATATATATAAGTCAAAACTTCATCAACACACACACAGTATATATATATATATACAGTATATATAGATATATCTATAGATATATATATATCTATAGATATATATAGATATATACTGTGAATATTGTCGACATAACAGCGACACAAGTTTTTGTACATTGAGATAAAGAGCACAAAAGCTCTGGCCATTTACAGCTCTTCATAATTTTACCATCTGACAGGTTGCTTTGGCAAGCTCCAATGAAACAGCATACGATGCCTTCTGTGATTCTGTTTCATGGCTGCATTACAAAAAAAATGCTGTTGATTGTCTAGTTTTGATTTGAGGTCAGCTATGAGAGCAGCCCTGGCACCTTTACCATGCTTCTTGTATTTAACTTCTGGGGAGAAGGTCAAATGTCTTCAAGAAACCCTAACAAGTCCAGTTGAGGCAGAGATCTTACTTAAGATTCACGTATTTAATGTGTGCAAAGAGTTGTGGTGGCAATTTAGGTAGAATCTTTGATGGGTGATAGTGTCTCCAAGCAAACTAGGCACATGAGTTTTCCTTTAAATTAACTGAACTAATCAGCTTCCCATTTCATCAGGGACTAAATCTCCGCTGTTATGTCGACAATATTCATCTTTATCTCAGCACTGCACCATGCACTCAGCTTCATCCTGGGCCTCTAGTCAACCCTCTACAGGAAATAAAATCCAGAATTGCCACCCTACTCAACCTCAACAGCAGGAAAAACAGAGCTCATAGTTTTGGCTCCTAAGGCACTGCTTCCAAAGGTTGAGGATGTTCTCCTCCAGGCCAAAGGCTGCTTCATCTTTCAACTTCCGGAAGGTCACAATCTCAGCATCATCCTGGACTCCACCTTTTCCTCCCAGTCACATATCAGATCGTCACCAAATCTGCATTATTCCACCTCAAAAACTCCCGACTCTGTCACTTTCAAATCCCATCACTAAGACTCTCACATACGCCTTCATCACCAGCCATCTGCAGTGGAGTCCTGTACAGGGTACTGAGCCAAACCCTTGACAGACTCTTTTATTCCAGAACACAGCTGCAAAGGTTCTCATCCTCACCAAGCCCTTGAAACATATCACCCCCATCTTCACTGGTTCCATGTGAATTTCGCATCCCCTGTGAGCTCCTCCTCACCTACAGAACCCTCACTCCTTTGTTCCTCCAGTACCTATTAGATCTCCTCCATCAACATTTTGAAGCCTGTGGTCCTTGACTCTGGGTCTGCTTCTTACTCTTTGCTATAGGCCGAGGCCATGACCCTGCTGGGTTATCGCTGCCTCTCCTCTCCTCTCCTCTCCTCTCCTCTCCTCTCCTCTCCTCTCCTCTCCTCTCCTCTCCTCTCCTCTCCTCTCCTCTCCTCTCCTCTCCTCTCCTCTCCTCTCTTCCTTACTATTAGTAGTAGTAGGACTACGACTTCAACTTGACTAGTCATTTACCCTCTCTGTCCCACTATACCCAGTCGATTTATCTTTTCTGTTCCAGTTTATACAGTCCCTTAACCCTTTCTGTATATAAGAACAAAAGTCAACTTGGAAATATAGCCAGCTTCAGATATCAATATTAATATACATCAATATTTGTTTTCAGCATTTTAACTTTTCTGTATGGATGAATTCTCTGTATTCATCATTTACTCTGTGTGTTTTGAATAGAAGTCTGTTTAACATTGTTGAGGTGGGGAGAGTGGTGCACCTGTAGATTCATCTTACCACAGTGAGCACATCTCATTTTCTGGCTGAGACAGCAACAATGATGATGAGGATTGTGAGGGTGATGACACCAACCACCAGGAGGTAGCACTTCCTCTTCCTCAGCTGCCTCTGAGGGGACAGAAGAGTCAGTCCATCAGGCATGAATCAGCACACCACACGTTCCATCATCCATCCATCCATCCATCCATCCATCCATCCATCCATCCATCCATCCATCCATCCATCCATCCATCCATCCATCCATCAATCCATCCATCCATCCATTCATCCATCATCCATCCATCCATCCATCCATCCATCATCCACCCATTATCCATCTATCCATCATCAATCCATCCATCCATTCATCCATCCATAATCAATCCATCCATCCATCCATCCATCCATCCATCCATCCATCCATCCATCCATCCATCCATCCATCCATCCATCATCCTCAATGTGAGTTATTTTGGTGTGTGTGAGAATGAGAGAAACGTCTGAAGAGTGAAGGCTTTGGGCTGTGTTTGTGTTTGCTCGGCTCCTCCGGTGGTGACGGCATGTTGAAGCACACAATCTATGTTGTTTTGAAATGCTTTTTTTCTTTTCTGCCTGTTTTCTGCTACAAAGGCAGCAGGAGCAGCAGCATTAGAGCAGAGTCCAGGCTGGAGTCCTTAAATCCTGACGCGCTTCAAAGCAGGAAGAGAGCAATTCATCTTCTTATCTGAGACTCAAAACAGGCTTTCTGTGTGGAGAGAGGGAGAGAGGAAGAGGAGGGAGGAGGGAAAAATGCTGTCGAGTAATTTTCCGTTTAAACGTTCCACTCCACAACAATTTGCATAAGCAGCCCTGCGTCTGTGATAAGAAGATTGGTAATTTTCAAAGGCTCTGTGGGGATTGAGAATTAAAAGCCTTTCTACACTATCTCCCCTCTTGCAGCTGGCCACCACAGATTCTCCAGCTCTCTCACACGTTTCCTCCTAAACTTTCTGTCGTCCTCCTTCTCTCCCTCTCTCCATACTCCCTTTCTCTTCCAGCGCCTACTGCTTTTTTTTTATTCATCCAGCTTCCTGCTGCTGTATTTGAGGAAAACAAGGGAATAAATAAGGGAGAGACGAGGGAACAAAAAAGGGTTTAGTGTAACAAAGGACTTTTTTTCCCCCAGACAGAGCGGGTCGAGCCTTTGATCTTCACACAGAACGAGCCCTTTTTTTAATATTCAGTCAAGGGACTGGTCAAAATGAACATGTGCTCAATACTCTTGCGTCAGCTGTCATGAGTGCGGCTGTTTGGAAATATTGTGTCATGCTGGTTGATTAGTTATAAAACTAAGATGTGTTCACATGTTTAGATCAATATTTTCAATCGAATTAAAACCATGTGCATGTCTGTGTGCGGTTTCGAGTCTTATTGGATTCTCAGCTTTTATTTGGTGGGATCCAATCTTCAGGATCATATGGGTTTGTTCAGTCGTGTTTCAGAAAATTATTTGTTGCAAAAAGGCTCTTTTTAGCATCAATGAGATTAGGAAGCTAATGTCACTCATGGTGGGATCCATATCAGTGCGGGCACGGTACCATTTTCACCTCTGTTAAACAAAGGACCGAGGACATGTCGTCTGCTTGGTTAGTGTTGTATACACTTAATCTCTATGGTACCACTTTTAAAAGCAACAGAGACAGCAGTGGATCAGAAATATAAAAAAGTGCATTTCACATTTGTCCGCAGGTGAGGAACAAGGGTGGTTGATTTTGATGTTTTTCAAGGAAGGCAGGTGTGACGACAGATGTTCACAGCAGACAGGTGTGCAGACACATGTTCAGAGCAGGTTAGGAGAGATTTGACAGTTTCAGGCCGTGATCTCATCAAAATGCAGAGCTCATGAGCACCGGAAGAGAAGGACAATGAATGAATTTGTGCTCAATCTGGCTCTTCATGATAACAGACAAAGGTCAAATGTACACGACCATTTTCCTCTCCTATGAACAAAGCTTCCAGACATTTGAAACCCACTACGAGGGGATGCTCTCAACCCTGCACAGAACAATTCATCTTTTTCTGACAGAGTACTGGCCCAAGACTCACTTTTGCTAAGCTTCATCACCACGTTTCACACTTGGCTGCAACCGAAGTCATTGCACAGTGGAGGTCAGAGGCTGACGAAGAAAAAAATCGCCAAATCTATCTGACTCGTCAAAATGGATGCTACTGTCCTTTGACCCGAATTCAATACTCTCGCCATCATAGCTACTCGACAGGAGAGGGCAACGTGCAGTTCTGCTGAGGTCACAGAATCCTGGAATGTGAGTAAGCTGAAGCTCTATGTTTGCAAGTGACCGAGCAATTTTATAGTCAGGTTAGGGTTACCCATCAGTGAAAACCAGAGTGCACCACAAAGTAGGCACATTATCAGCTATTTCAACATTAAATGGAAGAAACCTAAACAGCACTTAAGAATTTCTTTTATACTTCTACTAAAAGAATTAGCATAAAATCAGCGACCTGAGGGATTTCTCTAAATACAACATCTCATGTGCAATTGAGAAATGTGCGCCTCATTCACACGCTCGAACTTTAATCATATTCACCACTGTCACTGTGGGTTGAATGTGAAGTGAAACATTCGGCTAAAAGAAAGGAATCTGTCATTGAAAGATAGACGACTTCTTTTAAAAATAAAGTCCTCTATCTTTTTCTTTTCTTAAGAAAGCCAAAGATGAGATTGTTCATATAAGAACTTTTCCATAATTCTCGGGTTTTACTTCAACAACCAAAGAATTTTCTTGTGACAATTCAAACAATCAAAGCTGACTGGACTGATCCTAAAATAGAGGATGTCGTCTTTGTCTTTATTACACAGATGACAAATGTGCCCCTGAAAGAAAAAACAACGTGAGGAACATCCTCATAAAACAGCAATAATGCAACTCCACCATAATTTCCCCTTTATCATATCTGCTCATGATATTTTTAACGTCCATAAAATAAATAAAGTTTAGAGCCGAGCTGTAATCAGATTAATCACATTTACATAAAAGTCCTCCACACACCCTGATTCAGATGTTCAGGGGGAAACTCCAGAAGCACCAACTAGCATCTCTCTGGTATCCATATTTGTGAATTTCCTGTAAACATCATTTTTGAAAAAAGATGGATTGAATCAAAGAAGATGGTGAGGTGGGAGCAGAACCTGCATCAGCAGCACCACAGGAAAAAATGGGATTTTTACACAAATGAAGAGGGTTAGCAGACTTATCGGATCCTGTTGGAAGCAAAAAGGGAGCAATGGATGAACCTGGTTGCATCGTCAGCATTCTGCTTATTATCTTCTGGTGCTTCAGCTGCTTAATCTGCAACCAATCAAGTTTACAAACTGCTGTGCTGTCAATCTTCCAGCAGCTGTCACTGCACTTCTGTTCAGCAGCAACGTGGCATCGGCTGTGATGCGGGAGCCACCAGCTGATACTGACAGCGCTACTGACGCTGACAACATAGCCCATCTTTGGGGTGTGTGCAGTGGCGTCAGGGTAGCCACGGTGACGTGATGTCAATCATAATCTGATTAATGGTGCTCAGTCTGAGGAACATGAGAGTCTTTCCTCAGCATCATCGTCATCGTCGTCATTGTCATCGTCATCATCATCATCATCATCATCAGGTGATGAGTTGTTCTTCAACTTCTTCTGAACACTTTTCTTATTCTTCATCCAGCTCTTCTGCCCACATTTTCCACACATTTGGTTCCTTCCATTTGTCATGCAGCCCAGTGATTTCTTCTGTGATCTTTCAGATCTAACTCCATTCTCCTAATTACCTTCTTGAAGTTCAAGATGGTTTATTCATTGTTTTATTTTGTTTGGGAATTCTAAGCCTTCAAATATGGCCCCGAGGTCAAGGTTCAAAGGGTCATTTCTCATAGCAGGAGTCATTTAGACCCTATAAATGACTTTCCATTACTCTCCAGGTCACATCTTTTCCAATAATGTTCCAAACTTTTCCAAACTTTTTTAATGTGTTTCATATTGTAGAACGTGCCCTCATAGGCTGAAGTGCAGAGGCGACCTTAAATGCTTCTAACAGAAACCAATATGTGCATTTTTTATCTGGTTGTTTTCTGGTTGATAACTATGACCTGGATGATTGAGAATCTAATCTTCTTTGTGGTTTTGTGTAAATAATTATTAAATTTGGTCATTTCAAGAACTGAAAATGACAAAAGCTGTCATTGCTGTATATATGGAAGACGACCTAGCAGTAAGGTCGGGACAGCCTACAGCCATTTTGTATCTTTAAGATTTGGTGGATTTTATGCCAGGATGATTTAACACAGTCTTTCAAATCATAGCCAACTGCTTCAGCAAACAGACTCCATAAACAACCCTCCAATAAGGTCTGTCTGAGTACACTTCTGAAGATTTCGACGTCAAGAGCACCCTGCCGCGGAGGCACAGCAATAGAAAAAGAATCACCGGCAAAAAGGGCACCCTCCGTGGTAGGGTTTAAGTCCCATTTTGATTATTTTATTTTGACAAAATTTTCCATTTACTGAAAAAGTATTAGAATTCCTGCTTCCAGGTTTTAGCTGGACTTGTCATCATGGTAACCTGTAAAAGACATGTAGATCTGAATAAAGGAAGCAAAGGCGACATTTGGAGGTGACTAAACCAGTCAGAAGTAATGATGATAATTTCATTCTGTCTCCAGACAACACTGATTTTTACTCCATTTGAGAGTTGTGACACAGAAAAACAAGAATTTTGTTGTGTAACATGAAACATTAACCTAGTTACTGCTGCAGGATCGCATCAGCTGATGACGTAGAGGTAGATGAAGGGTGGGGGAAGCTTGTTCAGACACAAACGATGAAGCCACTTTCAGTTTCAGAGACACGTGGACTTCAGCTTTAACAATGAAATCACATGTAATCAATAAGAAGTTGACAGTGCCTTTCATCGGTTTTTCTTTCCTTCTTGTTGCATCTTTTGTTCATTTGATTGCAGGGACATCTGTGTTTTATTGGCAATTATCTACCATCTTGTGCAGCAGTCAACAATCAGAGTTCATTGAGGTCCACTGAACACGGATGAGGTGATAAAACATCGCTGCAACTAGAAAAACTTGCAGCCCAAGGGAGTAATCTACTTCCAGATAATGGATTATAGATTCAATTTATTTTCAGTGTAAAGTGAGCAGATGAGGCGGGGCGCCCGATGAAAATGCCATCCGCACTTAATTGACCATCGGTAGAGATGTGCAGTGGAGCATGTAGAGAAGCAGCAAGACCGCTTCAGTGTGCTCTCACGCCCACCTCGTAGCTTTGAATTTTTATGTGATATTTGTGATGCCATTAATGTCACGCTACATCCACGTCAGGCTGAGTAAATAAAAACGACCTCATTAGCATTTCCAGGATATTTGGCGCAGATTCTGGATGCCTTATCTACGAGCCTCATACAGATGATGTGAAAGGTCTGGTCAGAAAGGCAAGTTGTTTCACTGAAGATGCTGATTTAGCATGTGGTTGCTAGCTGTAGAAGCTAACTCCTTTTTGTTAGCGATGACAGCAACCTCATATATATATCTTTGACTCTAGAGTGTGAGAGGATCCTGACTGCAGACCAGTCAGCTTTCCTCCAGATGGAAACAGAAATGGAGATGTGATTAACACTCCTGTAGGTGGCACTAATGTGTACAAAATGACTCTCTCGGTAATTGTATAGACAGTTGGGTCAAATGGACTTTGATTATTCTTATAAACTCACAGCAAATGAAGGCAAATCTCTCAAGTCATTGGTCAAGATGTAACTTGTAGAGGAGCAATTAAAATCAGAGTGTTTATTTTATTAAAAATTGAGATTTCAGATTGGTTTATGCACATGATAACATCAGAGGAGAACTGATAACATCAGAGGAGAACTGATAACATCAGAGGAGAACTGATATTGACGGATGAACTGACACTCATTATAGACGTGATCTGGGAAACTGTGGGCTTAAGCCAACTTTATTTAGATTTTGTCACGGAAAATGGATTCAGACCAAATTTGATTGGATTAAATATGTCAAGCTGACTGTCTTTTTTGACATGATTTCTATGTTTCAGTGAGGACTGTAGTGTAGCCGGCCACCAGGAGGTGATGGAATACGCCTAAGCTAGATTTTCAGGACTTTTAGCTACTAGATTCTGCACTTTCCTCTCACGTCTCTAACGTCTCTCATGCCTGTCTGTCTGTCTGCCTGCCTGCCTGCCTGTCTGCCTGCCTGCCTGCCTGCCTGTCTGTCTGTCTGTCTGTCTGCCTGTCTGTCTTTTTCCATCCATTCAGCTTTGAGGACAGCAGCTCTCCGGATTGGTGGAGAGCTAAATTGCTCGGAGCAAGCTCTGTCACGGCTCAGCTCTCCTTGAGATAATGAAATGACAATTAATAGGAAAGCTGTTGCCAGTCGCTCATTTGTTCCTTCGGTAGACGAGGGATGGGGTGGGGGTGGGTTCTGGGGGGAGGTGGACAGAAAGGCCGTGCATTCAGGACAGACGCTGGAAACTGCCCAGCAATCATTTTCTTACTGAATAGCTTCTTATATAATGTTGTAAATCCTTGCAAATATGGAAAAGCAGCTCAGGCTGTCTGGTTTGATTCAAAGAAAAAATGTGCAAAGTTTAAAAAAATAATGATAAAACATATTGTCAGTGTCCCAAGATGCAGCTGCTGCTATGTAAAACATGTACATCCTTTATTAAGTGCACTCCATACATTATTCACCACGGCCAAGAGCTTAGACGAGACAGAAGCACCAGCAGCTCTGCCCTGCAGAGATAGGCCCAAACACAACAGCAAACGGAAAAAGCTAAAGCCGACCCTTGGGCGTCTCCTCGCATGTCTCTCCAATATGTGACGCTGAGAGGAATCTGAAAAAACCCACAGCCACAGAGACTCGGTCCATCCATTTCTATTTGATTTCTGCCTGCAATTGTTTCCCATAATGCTCTGTCCTCTGTGTAGTGAATAAGATGCTTAGAGGCTAAACTGCAAATTTCAAATGTCATTACAGCAGATTTCAATGAGGTTAATAAAGTCACGTACGTAATCTCGTAAACTTGCAAGCTGCTAGGTGTTAGCGAAATGACTTGGGTTTGTGCCTGCTTCTGCCAGGGCTGCCCACATTTTTTTGGGCTTGTGAGATGCTGTCAGTGTTGACATTATCCTTTCACCTTCAGGGCTTCACCAGTTTCATTCGATGAGTGATGACGTCAGCAAAGACACCTGCCTTCGTATTTATACAAGGCTTCATTGTTGCACATTGTGTGTAGCCTGCATTCTTCTGAAATTGGATCAAATGACCATGTCAGATAGCTAATTCTGAAGAAATGAAACACGCCACGCTACCAGGTGTATTGGGTAAACAACAAACAACACCAACTTAAATTCAGACAGCACAATGCACATCATTGAGACAAGCAAATCTGCCCCAGCAGCTAGTGTAGCAGGTTGTTAGCTTCAAACATAATATACTTGAAACATCAAGCTAAAAAAATCTTGATGCGATGCAACCATGTGTGTGACGTGATGGCAGGCAATATTTTATGTAAACGTCTGACACCAAAGTCCATTGGAAATTGACCGATTCATAACAGAAAGTACAGAAATTGTTCAGTCCACTGAAGGGGTGTTTAAAATAAAATTGAATTAGATTAGTCCTTGCATGATAAACAGAGATTGGAAACTACTACATCACCAAATATTGATCATTTTAATAATTTAATAAATATTTCAATAACCCCCCAAACTGCCATTTTTGTTCTTTTAGTGGGGTCCAGATCAAGGGGGTCAGTTACAACCCCCCCAACACACACACACAATTTAAACACTGGAAACCTTTAAAATGACCAAAACAAAATAATCTACTGTATTAGAACTTTAAAAATGTCTTGGTGCACCTTGCATAACTGCAGCAAGCTGTATGATAACTTGCACTGAATGCAATCAGCCAGGGTTCATAGTGCAGACACTAGCTGCTGGTAATCAGCCTCAAGCAGACTTCCAAACCATCATCAGTCATTGTGGAAGAATATTTGAATCTAATATTCTTTGTGTTGAGAAAAAGGACAAGCTTAACCGCTTTAATCCTTTTGGGGTCACGGGTCGTGTACACACTGGGTGAAGGCAGGTCTACCCCAGATGATTCAGCAGGTAATCGCAGTGCCCTATATGACCATTTGTGGGTTCGGTACCTTGCTCAAGGGCGCTTTGGCAGTGCTCTGAAGGTGTTCTGGCATCTTCCCCCATGACCAGAACACCTTCAGTGTTTTGTCTGCACAGGAGCTCAAACCAAGAACCCTCTGCTTCTCAGCCCAGCTCCCCAACACACTGAGCTAGCAGCGCCGCAGATTCTATAAAGTGGAATCAAAGCAGTCTGAAAGGAGGCACATGTGCTCATGTTTAGGTGCTTTTTTCCTGGGAGTAAGGTCCAGAACTGTCCATGCACCCTGGCTGTGAGCTGAACATCGGCACCCTTGATGTGTTTGTGTGAAACAGCATTCTATGTGGAAGGAAAGCAACTTT